>NC_056735.1:401195576-401350576 GCF_019279795.1 Protopterus annectens
CGATATGTGCAACATACCTCATTTGGTGTTCTCATGGGTGCATGTCCAACATGGCTCCGCATTGTTTGTGTCTGTCACACAGTCATTGTTGTACATGGTTTACATGCCAGCCATGGCGTACTGTGATTCCATGTACTTCATTGGGATACCAGCATTATACATTATGACGGTGTATTCCAGCCATCACATAGCCTTCCTAGATGACACTGTTAGCCAGCCAGTAGGAGGTGTTCCGCCATCTGCACATAGGTCACACAGTTCGAGGGCGGCTGGCACCCATTCTGGGGACAGGGTTCTGACAGCTGTGGATGGGTGTGATGCTGTCGACAACCATGACTGCGCCTGATGGTCACATCTGGATGGGTAACATTCACAACACACACCTACCTTCACGTAGCAACACATCATCCACAACAATGGACATTCCTGCCAGAACAGTGTGTGCAGTATGTCTGTATGACCACTGCAGGCACCACCGGTGGCCCCCAGCATGGCAGCCAACAGCACCAGTGTATATCCCGTGGAACCATGGGTTACACCATTCACAACACACCTGTCTCAGATGACCCTGTTGTGGATCACAGTGCAGTTCCACACATCATGTTACACTAGGCATCATGCACTGATATGTTGCGGACGTGTGAACTGCTGTGCAACTCAACATATGCGCACATGACACATCACCTGGTACAACATGTCTGTCATACCACATGTTATTGTGACTACCCTGTGATGGCATTATACAGGCTACGTGTACTGGGACATGTGATGGCTCACCGGCATATTCACCCTCTGGGTGTGTGTCTAGCCAAGTGTACGGTAGGCAGTGGTCTGAACACGGGGACACTGTACATTGACCTACTCTGTCACTGCAACTGTTGACTATGCTCATACTGTACTTATACAGGCATGTGGTATCAGACCACTATGACAGTCCTGGTCGACCACACTGCTGTGGCACACATGACCTGCGGACATCTGCCTGGGGTGTGGAGCACACATGTACATCTTCACATGCTATACTGCCTCTGTGGCGGTGTCACATGACTGTCTACAGCAGGGCTGTAACAGGCAGGCACGGCATGTGGTCATGTGGGACAATGCTTGCACCTTCCACTGTGCTGCACACAAGCAAGGCACACACACTAGTGCACGACTCACATTTATCTGCAGTGCCTGGGACCTGCCTCCATGCTCTGCACAGCACACCTGCAAGTACAGATTGTACATGGATCATACCTCACAGGCACATACCTGGACTGCAACACACACAGGTGAGGGGATCACACATCACACAATGTTTTGCACACATACTGGATATTTGCCGAACACAATGCATCATAGGTGCTCCATGTTCAGATACCCATGTTTGTGACTGCTAGACACATTGTAACATGCAACAGAGCTTACACTGTACACCACAGGTTACATGCTGTCAGTGTTGTCATACTGTACATTGGGCCTCGGCAGCTGCTACTGCCATGTGCTGACAGCAACCCACACTTCCCTAGAATGGACACCCATGTACCCACACATGCTTGGGCATGCACTCCACCTAGCTGGGTGACACATTACACTACACATACCATACCTACACTACCCTCAGCATGCACGATACCTCCATGTGTCTGGTGTGTTAAACCTGGGGTTATCCCCCCTTTGGTAGATGAACATATATGCTTCACGGCCCTGCTAGCCACACCCTGGACACACACCCATCGCAGCATACATGGTACATGTGTTCTACAGCCGGTACTACTGATGTCTGCTGACAGGGGTTGTTAATGGCATGGCACCCTGGCAGATGGACAGTGTACATAACTATGCTGACACATATCACAGTGCACTTCCGTAGCATGTACGCAATGGTAGGGAACATGCTATTCCACACAGAGACATGGCGGTACTGGCCTTTTCACAGACGCCACGGTGGTGGTCATGTTCCATGCACATCTGCTGTATGGGCACATGTGCAGGCTGTTGCACGGTGGGTATGTTCACATGTGTGGGGTGCATCACTTGACAGCCATGGTGGGTCCTCGTGGTCCATCACACGCTCCAAGGCTAGCTACCTACACATGACTGCCGCACATTGCAGTGTGGGTCCTCAGGCAGTGTGGTGGTATGTCTGTGTTGTTTGGCTACATCCACATTCGGTGCCGCATACAACAGTCACCCAGGCATTGCTGACTGAGATAATGTTGGCAACATGCCAGGCAATGCTGTACCTACCAACAATACACACTCTCACTCACTACAGGGTTGCAATCCATACATGGACATCGTAGTGTCCCTGTGGACACATACATGGTACTGCCATGCACACGTTATGTCCTAAGACACTGTCCCAATGTCACCTTCCAATCTCCCTAGCTGTTATGTCCCGCCAACCTGTTTGGTATGTCTCTCCACACCAGCCCACTGAATTCACTGCTAGCCTGTTGTCGGACATTGTGCACCTTGACCGTCACACTGCCGCATCTATTGCACTACACATGGGTGGCACTGCATTGCACGTGTGGGACTGCATTCGTACACCCATGACTGGACCATTCTGTATGGCACGGGGGCACATCCTTACAAACGTGCTTCACGCACTCATTGATGACGTCCATGCCTTTCCTGGCACCCTTGTTGGGCTTCTGTGTGCCACAGCACGCCGCATACACATGCTGGCCACCTGTCATACCATTGCATGGGTGGTTGGTGTGGTACAGAGGGCAACAGATCAGACATTGTCCTCACATTGCCCTTCAGCACCATTCCACGTTCTGGTATTGGCAATGTACACATCCACCGTCACATCATACCCTGTGTCTCAGGATGTTAGGCTATATGACTCCTGGACTGGACACACAGTGGTGCAAGCATATCATGCTACCTACTACATGTCAGGTACATGTGGCATTACACAGTCCTCAGTTATGGGGCCCCTCATGTTCACTATTTGCTTACATACACAACATGCTGTCACAGAGTACTGTCCATGCCTAGATATCCCACATCTACATACCTGGCACCATTATAGCTCCACCAGCTCATACTGATAACAACTGTACGGGTGTCGGTGTGGCAGATACATCATGTGGGTGTCATGGCATCAGGATGCATGACACATGGTGCATGCACATCACCTTTGCATAGCAACATTCATCCACTGAGTATCACATGGATACTGTCCCCATACATGCATATCAAATTGTACATGGTTGCTGTACACACATGCCCCACATGGTGCTGTGGTTGCCGTATTCCACTGTGGCATGGGTACACATCTGCAGGGCCACACCTATCTGTACTGTGTGTGATGCTGGTACATAGGTGGCCATTGTACCTGTGGCATACACACATCTACACACGGGCAGGGTTACAATACCACATTCGTGGTGTACCTTCCACAATGGCTACGACTCTACATGGCACTGCATTATCATGCCATGATGTGTACCAGGCTCAGACAGTTTACATATGCGGCTGACAGACGGGAAACACATCTGTACACATCTGCATACCACATACACAGGGGTGTGTTCTGCTCTGACATGGACCATGTCCTCCGCATTACTGATGCATGTAGTACTCATACATGGCAATTACAGTGGGCAGTGTGAACGGACCACTCATGGATATGTGCACACATGCCACATTGCATGGGCTGGGCTTCTGTGTTACTTCCGCAGACACAACACACACCATGCTGTGGAACATAGGTAATGTGCACATCCCACAGGGACACACAGTGGCACTGTTCATGTGAGAGCTCCCTTGCTGTTTGAGTGACACGTAGTCATGGTACCACCACATCAGCAGTACTGTGTAGACATGCAGTTGACACCCACCTCTGCTGTTCACTGGACACTGCCATGGGGAGGTGACACTACTGTGTACACTGCACATGTGTTTACACATGGACCTGCCGGACTTCATTGTTGCCCACATTGCACCTGCTACGGATCGTTTGGCCATGGTTACTTGGTGTTCCTTCCATTTCGGATGGCTATTATGCTACTACTCTGTCCCATATGTACACGCCATACGTATCCTGTTATTCTACATACCAATAGGCCATAACTCCATTATGCATGATATGCCTGTGATACTGTGTATGATGTCTGTCATATCCACCATGACAGCTTTACATTACACATAGTTGACACAGTATCCCCTACTGCAAGGCATACGTGCACGTCGTGCGCACATTACGTATGACATCGATGGTATATGCCCATACACATGTGTGCTGTGACAGTATACATACATGTCCTATCCCCTGCTATGGCACTTCCTTGTTGGACATCCACTGCCAGCATCGGCGTGTGGTGTGGCATTGTTCTGTGTTATGCCCCCCTGTGGCAGCCCTTGTGTTATCCCGGCTGTGTACATGATGTCCCACTGCTGTGCACACGGTGTCCACAGTCGTTGGTATGCTCAGCAGGATAGCCCTACATAACCACCTTTCACCACTCTCTGCATTATGGACGGGTATCCTTACTTACATACACCATTCACATACAGTACAACTTCGTCATACACATCATGCGTTACACTCCCGTACATATCGTGGGTTCTACATACCTTGTCTGTGTTTCCTTCCGTTATTCGTTGCGTGTATCGCTATTCCGTTTTCTCACTCTATCCGTTTTTGAGTAGTAGTTCGGTATGAGCATACGGTTTGTATATCCTGGGAGTCATCCTTATATCCGTCGTTACCTGCAACATGTGGGTTCATCACACCAATAGCTGTTCCTCAGTGTGTACTTGTGCGCATATCTCCTGTGCATCTACTCCGTTCGTACATTACGCGTCGTAACTAGGGCATAGTTGCATTCCTCACCTGGGCGTTGGCTATTTACCCTACCTTCGTGGAGATGGTCTGTATTGTGTTATGTTATGTGTAACTGCAGCCGCTATGTGTGGTGTCAGGTACATTTCGCAGTGGTGTTAGCCGTGGATTGTGTGTGTTGGGTATGGTATTATGTTCAACATGTGGGTGTCCCTGTCCTGACGGCGTTTTGCATTTGGATGTGTAACATAGCTGTTGTATTCCTTTAAACAACGGATGCAAGTATGCATCCGCTGTTGATAGTGTTTCCCACGCGAGATGTTGCGGTTATGCAGCTGTCATTGACTGCCTGCATGTTTGTGCTGCTATTACGGCTTGTATCCCTTTGATATGTGCGATGGGGAATATCGGAGGTTGTAGGTGACGGATACGGGTTGTGGGCCTTGCATCTCTACATACACAGTATGCTTGTCTGTGTGCTCCATTCCTGCCTGGGGAGTTGGCAGTTACTTGTCTGTTGTTCTGGGAGTGTGGGTTGCGTTGTTGTCATGTGGTGTTGGTATCGCCTGCGTGTGTGCTTCCTGCATGTATTCCTCCGTCACATCGGTGGTATATCTGTGGCTGTTTGTACGTGACGACTATCCCTTGTCATTCTGTCCCGGATATTTACAGTCATTGTGGTCCTGTACTTGGGATGGCCTGTTTGCTAGTGGTTGCCACCTATTCAGGTGGCGATTGCTTGTTTGACACTTGTAGAACACACAGCGGTATTTACGGGCTGATACGTGGCCACGATCAGTACCGGGGTAGCACATGCATATTTCCGCGCTACATACCTATTGCTGTGTAACTTTGCCGACGTATCGTTTTGCAATTAGCATATTGGTGTCATACATACGGTCATGATTTGTACATACGTCCTTTCCATTTCATGTGGGGTATATTCCTGTGGTACATTCTGGGACATTTTCACTTTGCATCATTATACGTCGCCACACGCCTAGCCAGGGAGGGGCTCTCAGTACTACTTTGGGAGTACTGGTGTACATATGCCTGGGGTTACTATACTGTATGCCTACACATGTTGTTTCACTCCGCCTGTCACATGGCACCAACATACACATTTTACAGTGGCACACACATTACACTCGCACAGCGAAACACACGGCACCCTCATCACACACATACACATACTGCGGCAGTCACAGGGACGGTTGCACACAGTACCTGCGTGGCCCGCATCACCGGCGGCAGTGTCTACCTCCCCCCTCATATCATCATAGTATTACCCGCGCATGTACTGTTACTGTACTGTGGCCTGGTGATCATCCCGAGTCGCGGTTATGCATTTCGGTATGTTGACCTTTCCATGGGTGGCGGTTTCCTGTTCTGTTAAACCTCCCAGATGCTCAGGTTGTCGTTCACTATGTTTACTATGTACAGGTATTGCGTGTTACTTCTCTGTCACCTTACATCCCTCTGATTCCCTGTCTTACCTGTTGTACTTATATGTATATGTGTACATATATTTCTATGTGTGTGATTTATATCTATCTCCATATCTGTATATGCACATATCTACATGTCTATATGTATTCACCTTGCGGCGAACGTGGCAGCATACAGCAACGCCGTCTGCTGTAAGACCCACGTACGGTTCAGGTGTTGGCGTTCCATGCTCAGCTGGCTGTTGGGTGTGCAGTGTTTGGGTGCTGCCTATGTTGGAGTCACACATGGGGCCACCCATACGGTACACTTTACGGGTGGCCATGTTTGTGCGCCGTCCAATTCACTGTGTGTGCAGGTAGGGAGGTGTCAGTCCATGGGGCCTACGCTGTCAGAGTATGTGCTATACGTTCCCTCTTTGCCAGGGCATAGGCATATTGGGTATGCCTCCGTCTGCCTACTGGGGCTGGCACAGTGTGTTCATGGTCCTGAACCCTCTGTGCCTGTACTGGCCTTGGCAGTTGTGGTGGGCTTTGTGGCCCTTCACCATTATGTCCCTGCAGCAGCTGCTTCCGCAGGATCATATTATGTAGCATGGCACATACTATGAATATGTGGGCACATGTGCCTGGAGAGTACTGCAAGGCTCCACTGGATGTATCCAAGCACTGGAACCGTGATTTCAGCATCCCAAACACATGCTCTATGATTATTCTGGTTTGCGCGTGTGCCTCATTATGGCGGTCTTGCATGTGTGTGTGTGCATTTCTGATGGGAGTCATCATCCACGGCTCCAGTGCATAGCCAGCATCCCCCACAAGGTGGCCTTGTGGGATGTCCCCCCTGGCGAATACCTGGTACAGCTGTGAGGCATGCCAGATATGGCAGTTGTGGTAGCTTCCAGGGCTGCCAGCACACACATCCATGATAATGCCCTGCGCATTGCACACGACCAGGCAATTGATGGAGGGGAATCCCTTGCGGTTTATGTAGCGTCTACCCTGCTCCCCAGGTGGTGACTTGATTTGTATGTGCGTACAGTCTATCGCACCCAGTACCTCCGGGTATTGTGCCATACAGTGGAAGTGGCGCATATTGCTAGCCAACTCCTCCTGAGATCTGGGGAAGTATATATGCTCATTGGCATGTGGTAACATGGCATCCAGAAACTGGTGTAGTACCCTGGATGCTGATGCCTGTGAGATACCCATTATATCCCCAGTTGGCCTTTGAAAGGTACCTGTGGCCAGTATTTGCAAGCTTACACATACCTTTGTGTCCACTGGGATGGGCTCCCCTCTGTTGTTTCTTGTTCTCAGGCGTGGCTGGCACAGCTCCGCTATTTGCTGTAAAGTGTCCCTATCCACCCTGTAACGCTCTACTATCTCCAGGTCTTGTAGCCCCTGGTAGGTTACCCTTGGTCTGAACACTCTCCTTCTCCTCTGAGGCCTATGGTAGTTGTCGGTACCCTCCTCCACAACTCCGTCTGTCTCTAACACATGCTGATGGATCACGGCCACGGCGGCACCCAACATGAACATTTTAAAAGTTCCCCGTGTGTTTACACCTAGAGTGCGGCGTTTGGGAATACACGGCTGTGTGTTGTGTGCGTTCACACTTTATACTGTTGTGCTGTACACCCGGTGATGTCATAGGGTGTGTCTGTGCGGCCGTATCTGTGGATTATCTTCCGTGTTTTACCGTTGGCACTGCAACGCTGTTTCCTTTGGTGTTGCATTACTCTTGCCTGCATTGGATTAGATTTCGAACTTACCTTACTGTTTCTGCACGTTGCACCTACTATTTCCTGGCATGCATCCTGCAGAGCCTTGTCATGTGTGGTTTCTGGGACATGGCATATCGTGCGTTTTGTGTGCCACCGCCGTTATGCTGCCTGTCTACTTGACTCTGCTGTGTCAGGTCTTCACTCTTTGTAATCTGATACCTCCCCTACTTTCTTTGCATTCATATGCCTCCCCTATCCCGTTTTGCAGGTTTCTGCTTGCAGAGTTGTCAGCTGCCGCCAATTGGCCTTCGTGGGTTGATTACTGTTGATTGCTCATTACTACTCCGATTACACTGCTTCCGCATTTCCTCATATTCACAGCATCACCTTCCTGTATCCGTTGTTGTTGACGGGGCGGGCGTCACATGACTGGGTTACGGGAACGTAGTCATCCTCATGCATATGCATCTCTGCGCGCATTGTGTGCTCTCAGCTCAACTATTTCCCCACACGCCGGTCCTGCTGCTGTGCTGTGCAATGTACAGCCCATGTTTGCTGGGCTCCAATGTGCTTCCTCCTACAGTGGCACACCCCTCTGCGGTTGACATGTATTCCTGCTGAGCCACTCCTCGGTGTATTACCGCTGCGCCGTTTGGTACAGCCTTACACCGGCGGGGGTTTTGCGATTCAGTATCATCTGCCTCATTTGCATGGCATTGACTACTAATTCATAGTTACCGCGCCGAACACTGCCGCGACTCCTTGGCAACCCTTGTACCGTGGATGTGGCTTTCCATGCATACCATGGTGTATTGTGGCTGTGAAGCTGATGTGTATTACACTGCTCTTTTATGACATTGTCATATTATTTCATTGTTTAGCACCTTCCGCGGACATGTCCTGGGGTTCTGCTGTGTTTCTGTGGACATACCATTTATGTCATTATTTACATGTTGTGCATGTTTTCTTTTGACATTCTCTGTGCCTTTCGCCATTGGCATGTGGTAACACTGTGATACCTGACGTTGACAGCCTTCAGTTACTCCTATGTCATGTTTGGGTAAATGTAAACCGTTTTTTTTTGGTTTACATTGCCGTGCCCTTATGCTACGTTTGCGCCACTTTGTGGATCACTATATGCCTTCATTTGCATGGTGCAACACCGCACATGGGGTGTTTAACATACCTACGCCGGAGGCGGCGCATATCTGGCACACGCCGGTAGTGCACGTGGAATTGGATCATACCTGAATCGCTCGGCGGCCATATCTGGCGTTGTAATGCCTACGCTATGCGTCTGCCTGGCGCAAGGTTCATGAATCCCGGGGTTAGTCTTCCAGTTGTTATGGCTTTACGTGCAAAGTAATATCCACAGTAAAGGATATTTTACTTTTGGGACACCTTGTGGTATGGGTACATTAAACAAAATTACTGACTTGGTTAACTGAAAAGTATCATTAAAATTTGAAAGAAATAATAAATTTAAAACTAATATTTATTCAGTGAATAACCATCAAAAAACATGTGTTCCCAATCTGCTTTTGTATGTGTTTTACATCTTCAACAATTAATATGTTTCTTATATATTAGTTCTAATCTATGAGGGATTAGAAAGGATCTCTGTAGGAATTTCCATGCATATAGTTTCCACTGAACTGACTTGGTGGTAAGTTTTGGTGATAAAAGGATCATTTCTTTTTCATTTTTATCAGGATCCTTTTCATTAACCTGATTATAATAATTCCAATAACTGTTTTTGGTATAGTTATCCTTGCCCTTTATAAGTATTATTTATTAAAAGTATTACAAGATCTATGAACTTACGAATACTATTTTTAAAAGTTGGTGTAATCAACTGCAGCTTATTTGTGATTTACTGTCTTATTTGTTGCATTGGTAGCCACAATTTATCATCTAACTCAAATTTCCTTTTGATTTGATCTAGTGCGAGTAATGTATTGCCATTGAGTATTTGATACAAATAAATCACTTATTTTTTTTAAGCTCTTTAATTACACTTGGATCAAATGTAGTTATACATTCTTGTGTACAAGTTATAGGGTGTAATATAAAAAACATGTCTTTATAAAATATATAAACATGAACCGAGATATAAACAGTATTATTGTTTCAGTAACAATTATATACTTCATTTTTATACTTTTATTAAATATTATGCTATCTCATATCACATTATAAAAGACTTTTGTTGGATTTATATTATATTGTTTATGGGCTGAATTACTAATGATATTACATATAGATTCATGAATCAATTTCCATTTGGCTGTATAGGTTGAGTTCAGCCATAGAGTAACTTTAGTAATAGATGCCAATGAATAAATCTCTATATCTGGTAGAGTAATTCCACCCTTCTCCCAACCTTTTAAATGGTTGTTAAGCATGATTTTAGGCTTATTGTTAAACCAAAGGAAATTCAACATAATTTTATTGTATTGCTGTATCATTTTTTTTAGTAGGAGGGATGGAAAAGGATTGTACATAATATAACAATTCTGAGAAAATTAATGCTTTAATTATATACAACCTATCTTCCATTGCATAAAACATCTTATTCCATTTCTGCATTAATGATTTTATTTGTCTTAGTATATGAATATAGTTAATATTTATTGTTTCTCTAGTGTTGCTAGTTAGTAAGATTCCTAGATATTTCATTTTATTATCAGTCAATAAGTACCTAACAAAGTCATTATTTAATTCACTTTTATTTGAGTTACTTAATAAAATGTTAGTTTTGATTTCATTAAATACAACACCAGAAATAGTTTAAAAGAAGTTCATTGTTTGGAATAATTCAGTTAATGCTTTATCTTTATCAGATATTGTCAACAGGATGTCATCAGCAAATAATTGTATTTTCATGTCTAAGTTATTCCCAATTACTATGCCTTTAATATTTGTGTTCATTCTAACATAGTTAGCAAAATGCTCAATTGCTAATGCAAACGGTAAAGGTGAAAGTGGGCATCCTTGCTTAGTTCCTTTTCCAGTAATTATAGAAGTAGGGAGACATGACCCAATCTTAACATAGGCCATAGAATTTTCATATAGTGTTTTAATTAAGAATGTGAATTGTTGTGAAAAAACATATTTTTCTAGTACCAGCATTAAATAATTCCAATCTATTGAATCAAAGGCACTACTGATGTCTAGACTCACCAGAGTCATGTCTCAACATAATCTATCAAGGCAAGAATTCCTTTAATATTATCATAGGTGTTTCTATCTTTTATGAAACCTATCTGGTCATGATCAATTAATGTTGGCAATATATGTTTAATTCTCTCTGTATGTATTGCCATAAACATTTTGTAATCTACATTTAGCAATGAAATGGACCTATAGGAAGAACATTCTCAGGCATTTTTTTCGGATTTCAGAATACGTGAGATTAAACTATATTTCCAAGAAGCTGGAACTAATATTCCTTGTTTAACCTGGTTAAGAACCTTCAACAATAATTGTTTAGCTTGTTTGGGCAATAATGTATACATTTCTGGTGTTATATTGTCATTTCCTGGTGCTTTATTGGGTTTCAGTTTTTTAATTTGATTCCGCAACTTGGGCATTGTTATTTGCTTGTCAGTGTGTCTACTCTGTTGTTCCTGTATCTTGAGGTTTATATTAGACTGAAGGAAGTTTCTAATTGTTTCTTTCAATTTCATTTCTATGTTGTTAGTATTCAATTTTTGATAGTGTGACTGAAATGTTTCTAGTATGCTGTTTAAACTATTGTTGAACACCAAACGTAGAATAAAGCAAAAAAAAAAAAAAATGACAGATGCAACCCTTCAGGAACACTTTAATGTACAAAGATTTAGTACTTTCGTTAGTGGTAACTCTGATGACATCAGAATAACATCATTTCAAAATCACACACTTTTTATAAATTAAACTCAGTCACATGTCCAGTGTTAAAAACTACCTTTCCCAATTTTAATGAAATATTGCATCCCCTTCTTTATGAAACACAATGAACACATAATGTGTATTTACAGGTTAGAAATATTTTGCATCTTATATAAACAATCTCAATAAACCCATTCATAATAATACTGAAGAATGTTTAAAAAAAACAGTTCCGATTTCAGTTTCAGTGCACTACTAATGGATATGGTTTCATTAAGGCCTGGGGAGGGGGTTACCTGCATTGTACTTTATTTGCCATCATAACTCTTTATATTCCAAGTACTGCAATTCCCCCTCTTGGTCCCATATCCACTTTGTCAACCGATGTGAATTTAAAACTGTGTGAGGCGAATTTCTGAATGTGCCTCACTAGTGCATTCTTGTCATCCCCTCTGGATATATCATACTGATGTTGGTATATTCTTTTCCTGAAAACACTCTTTGTTTTTCCTATATAAAAATTCAAACATTCCTGACAGACCGCTAAATAAACTATACCAGAGCTATAACAGTGGAACTTATGTTGTATTTTTACTAATTCCCCAGTTCCAATTCTGACTTCTATTCCTTCTAAAATGTACCTGCACTGTGGACAATGCTCACACTTATGCATCTGACCATCTGTTAACCCTCTGTCAGTTTTTTCAAGTAAAGACTTAAAACACATGTCCTTTTTATAAACAATGGTGGGTTCATCCCCTATTTTAGGAAACAAGTCAATGTCCACTCTGAAAATGCTCCAATTGTGTCTAATAATGGCACTTACATAATAAAAGCTGAGATTATAGTGTATAATAAATGCTCTTTGAAACCTGTTGGTATTAGAAGTCTCAATTACATTTCCTATTCCACCCCTAGATATGTTGCCAATACATCCTAAAAGTGGTGCAAAACTACCTTCTTTCTTTTTTATCTAACCTCTCCTATTGTTTGATCCAATAAGGTGCTGGTATATCCCCTCCTTTCCAGCATAGTCCTTAATAAATCACATTCCTTGGAAAAGGTGACCTCACTGCTGACCATGCATGCTAACCTAATATTTTTTTGGTGGGGTGGGTGTCCACTAGTAAAGTGGAGTAAGGAATTTGAGTATGTTATTTTCCTATAAATAGAACTTACAAATTTCCTTTGATCCCTGTTTTTAGAAATGCACACATCCAGGTAATGTACACATTCACTATTGGTTTCCATCGTAAATTTGAGGAAACTAGTACTGTCATTAATATAGTGGAAAAACAGTCAAGTCTATCTAGTGAATCTTTAAAAAAGATAATAATGTCATCCAAAAATGACAATACATATACCAACAGTTTGCAAACTCAGAATTAAACACTTTTTCCTTCTCCCATTGGGCCAGGCCTATGTTGGCAAAAACTGGGGTGCATGTTGCCCCCATAGCCACTCCATTTCTCTGCTTAAACAACTGATTTTCAAAAACCAAGAAGCTGTTATCAAGGACAGCTTCTGTCAGGGCCCTAATGGTAAATATCTTGGAATGGTTGAAATTTGAGTTCCCACAAAGAAAATCATAAAATATTTCAACCCCCTCCTCATGAGGAATGACTGAAAACAAGTCTATCACATCTATTGTGACAAAAATCAAGTCCTCAGAATAAATCCGAGATGTCACCTTGGACAAAAAGCCCCATGAGTCTTTGCAGATATACTCATGTTTGTCCAGGATACTTTTCACTTGAGTATCCACATATTTAGCCAGTGGAAATGTTTTGGATGCCTTTGCGTCCACTATTGGTCTCAATGTGGGGATCATTAATACATTAATGTATCTTTGGTATTCCAAATAGAGTGGGGGGTTGGATAAGTCACCTTTAAATATTCATATTCCTGTTTCAAAATCTGTTCATTGAGTAACAGTTCTTCTAACATATAAGCAAGCCTTTGATATGCTATGTTATTTTCATTTAGAGTAATCTCCTCATATGTTTAAGAATATAGAATATTAAACGTTCTGTCGATATAATCATTGACATCCATAACAACTAATCCACACACCCCCCTTGTCTGGCTTCATGATTCTCAAATTTCTCATACCCAGAATTTCTTTCAGTAGTTTGTTCTGTATATAATCTAGGTTATGCTCTAGAGGGTGTACTTGTGAAAAAACTGTCTAATTTTTCTTTCACAAATCTTATCAAAAATATTCACTAGAGGGTGTAAAGGTGGGTTAAATGAACTTTGGACTGTCAGTATGCTGCTTAAGTCTGAGACTTTCTTATTAATGTTGAGATTATATATTTCTTTTATTTGATTCATTTTAATAACTTTCTTAGTTCTATTTGTTATTTTCTTTTGATTCTTCGGCTTCATTGAATAAGAAATAAGTAAAATTTTTTTCTAATTCTATCATTATTTTATGATGTAATATTTCAGCATATTCTTTACTTTACATTGCTAAATTATTAGTTAATTGACTATGTCCTTTTTGTATATTAGGTTTGACAATATTTCCTTTTGAAGTTCAGTTAAATGCTTGTCCCATTGCTTCATTTTATTTTTGTATTAAGTTAATGTTCTTTCATATATGTATGTTTTTAATACATCCCATACATAGATTTCCAAAGTGTCTTCATTTATGTTTAATTCAAGAAATTGTTGTAATTCTTTTAAATAAAATTATTTAAACTCTTTTAGATTCATTATATAGGATAGCATTCTAGTGATTGTTACTTTTTGTTTGTTATGAACTTCTACTTCAAAAGTAATTCCATTGTGGTCTACTAATAGGTTCATAGGTTGGTACTAGGCTATTGGCCCTAGGGCCTATACAAGCCTAGCCATAACAATTTCCTGGCTATTTCTTCCCACAATATTTACTTCCCTGAAGAACATTTGAAAGACTGTCCTAATGGGAGATTTTTATTTTGGGTGTTAGAGCAAGTTGAACCAAACCCAAGAGGTAGATAATGAAAGACTTTACTGGAGTACTGTGAATTGCTATAGCAACTACAGTTAAATTCAGGGACACCCCCATGGCTTAATGGGCATCTTTTGCTGGGTACTGTATTAAAAATGAGGGCTGCTAAGTTGTAATGGAAAATTTATATAAATTTTGTTTGAAATGAAAAATGGTTTTAGGAATAAGTGTGAACTGTGAAAATACTATTTGTATGTTTTTTAAAACGTGCTTTCATTAACAATATTTATAGGTTCATAGGTTCATACTAGGCTATCTGCCCAAGGGCATTTATAAGCCTAGCCCATAGTTATTTGGCTTTCGCCACCCCTTTAGTTTGAATAAAACTATGCCTATTATTTTGCTGTGCCTCTGTCAAGCAGTGACACTGAAGTAATCCCTGGGGTATATCTGCGATCCCCCATCCATTGGTCAAGATTCCTCTTGAACAAGGCCAGCGAGGTGCTCTGCCTCACATGTACCGGGATTTTGTTCCACAGCATAGGGAGTCTCTGGGTGATGAATCTGTCCCTCCAGCATGTTCTATTAATAACCGTGTCAAGGTTTAAGTCTTCCGCCCTTGTGGTTCTGAGGGATCTAGATTTTTTGAGGTGAAGCATATTCATCAAATCAGGGTTTGACATGGCCTTATATGTCAGGCACAGGTCACCTCTGAGCAAGCGGTATGAGACTGAATAGAGCTGGAGTTCTTTCAGTCGGGCAGCATAAGACATATTTTTGAGACCCTTTATCCTTTTGGTGAGGAACTTTTGGGGCCTTTCCAGCTGCTGCAGGTGTCTGGTCAGATACATTCGAATGGGGCATTGTACTCAATCATAGGTCTAATGAGTGATGAGTACAGGGGACGATGACCTCCCTTGATCTAGATGTGAATCCCTTCATGATCAGGTGGGCAATGTAGAAGGTTTTCCTAACTACTTTAGCAACATGAGTGTCAAACGAAGGCTACTGTCAACCTGGGTCCCCAGATCCCTGATGACTTCTTCTGTGCTCAGTGGATTGCCACCTATATGGTAGCTAGAGGTAACCTTGTTTTTCCCGAAGGGTATGACTATGCATTTCTTGGCATTTAACTTTAGGCCATGGCTCTGGCACCAGTTATCCGTTTCTGTGAGGCCCTTCTGAAGGATATCTGTGTCAGATGTGTTTTCGACTATGGCCCAGTTTGCAGTCATCTGCAAACTTTGTCAGCCATAACCCTCCTGTGTTTGCTTGTACTTCAGAAAAGTAGATGCCGAACAAGTGTGGACCCAGGACTGAGCCCTGTGGGACACCACTTGTGACAGGCTTTGAGTCTGACATGGCTCCAGCAACTCTGACCCTGTGGGTTCTGTCACTTAGCCAGTTTGCAACCCATCTTGTGATGTATGGGTTTACATTCAAGCTGATGAGTTTTTCGATGATACCTGAGTGGGGTATTGTGTCAAGGCCTTTGCCAGGTCAAGGTAGGCTGTATGGACTGCCTTTCCTCATCAATGGCCTTGGTGACTGTCTCAAAAAGTCAACCAAGTTTAAAAGGCATGATCTGCCTTTGACAAAGCCAAACTGGGTTGGATCCAAAGTCTGCAAGTTCCCTATGTCTTTATTTATGAGTTCCATTATGATCCTCTCCATGGCTTTGCAGATAAGGCTTGTCAAGCTAATGGGACGGTAATTTCCAGGGTCGGTGGAGGCACCGCCTTGTGAAGTGGGACCACAGTCCGTGCGCCACTCCTTGGGTACGTATCCTGAGGTGAGGCTAAGATTAAACAGCTGTCCTAACTGCGGGTTTAATTCCTCATTGAGTTCATGGAGCACACAGCCGGGGACACCATCCGGTCCCATGGATGCTGTGTTTTTGCTTTGGAGAGAGCAGTTCTCACCTGGGCGTTGGAGATGTTTGGGGGCTACAATCCTCTGGTATAGATATCTCTCCTTTGGGGAGGGGAGAAGTTTGCACTGAACCTGTCAGCCAGTATGTTGGCAATGTGTGTAGGTTCAGTAATCTTCACATCATTTTGAACTAATTCTGAGCATATCTGGGAGTTTCCTCCTAGGTTTCTAACATAGCTAAAGAAGGCCTTATGATTGTCTTTTGAGTCCTTGGTGATTTTTCTCTCAAAATTTGCCTTGGATGATTTTATGAGAGCTCTTAGTTTTTTACTTATAATGATCAAAGGTGTCTTACCTTTCAAGGATTTTGCTCTATCTTGTAGTAGCTTCCTCCTTTTGTTGTAGAGCTTGTTTATGGCTGGGGTCCACCAGACTGATGGACAAGAGATTACTTTAACATTGCTAAGAAAGGTGGTTATTTCCTTTTATATATATATATATATATATATATATATATATATATATATATATATTATATATACGTATGTATATTATATATATAGATATATATATATATATATACTCTATTCTTGAGTGTTATACCTATGTGAAAAAAAAAAACAATGTAGAGAATCTTTGTCTGCATATTCATTAACATGTTTAAGATTATACAGTTCAACAAATTCTGCTAGTGTTTGTGATGCTGCAGTTTTCCTTATGGTATTAATAGAGCCAGTGTCTTTATCATTTAACATACAACTGAAATTCCCAGCTATTATCAAGTTCCCTTTGCAGTGCTGGATTACTTCTTCTAACTGTTGTTTAACTATACTTGCACTCAATCCAGGTATCCAATAAATGTTAATAAATGTATACAGTTTACCATTTATTGAAATAGTTTACATACAAAGTATCCCATATTTATCTTGATAGGAGCTTATTTTTAGCATAATGACAGACTTTTTCCATAAAATAATTACCCCTCTTGTTTTTTTCTTATGTGATGAACTTGTTAACACTGTATAACCATTGAAGCTGAATAAATTAAGGTCTTCAGTTAATAAATGTGTCTCCTGCAGAAATATCAGTTGTGGGTTTATAGTTTTAATATATTTAAATAAACCTAGTCTCTTACATTTATCATTCAGCCCATTAACATTAATTGAGAAGACCTTCAAATTTAAATACTACTATCTGTAGATTTAATTGAACTTGTATTCCATTAGGCAGAATAATGTATAAAAGTTCTTGTTTGTGTACAGGTGTGAATAAAAATAAATGTTTTAGTTTCCTTTTACTTTGACTAATATACTTAGGCAAGTAAAAATAAAACATAAGAAACATTGTAGTATCAAAACCTGAACCATGGACCCCTTTCTATCCATGGGGTTATTATAACCCCTACACTTAAGATGACAAAGCATCAAAGTGTCCCTCTCCCTATCACAGGCAATATACTCCAAGCCTGACAAGTCATTACTTGTTAGAAAGTATGTTTCATTCTATAGGATAATTATAATAGTTAACTTATGGTTATTAACCAGTCTGATATATTCTAAATTCAGTCTACTAAAGATGACAAGAATTAACAATCCCAATAACATATCAAGAAATCATACAAGTTGATATGAATCATCTTTAACCAGAGAAACTGTCTTACAGTTATGCTTAAATATAGGCTACTCTGCTGTGCTTATGAATTTTATAATGCATGTTTACTATAAGCAAATCTTTCAATATTCGTTCTTGTGTTAAAACTTTCTCGTTTTTCTTTTCTAAGTGTAAGCAACACAAAAATAAGATGAAAACCCATATGTTAGCTTGTATAATTTATGTTTGATATTGTTTCTCTGGTTTACTTAGGGTAGATTATTTAAAACTTATTACACAACTTGTAGCAGTGTCATATGTATGTAATTATATACATTTTAAAAGTCCTGAAAAGGTGAAGTGTAACTTATGTAAGCTTAAAACAACCCTATAAATAGAAAGATTAGATTTATATATAACATTATTTAACACACTAACAATCCACATTGAATTGTAAAGTCAGATGACAATGCTGCAGTCAGCATAATTGAACTGATACAGATAACAGTAAGGTATTGAGCAAGTTTCCTTTTCTGAGTTAACAGACTGAGAAACATTTACTTAAGTAACTCAATCTGTATCACACTAAAACTGTTTTAAAAGTTTCACTTGTATGAGATCTTATTTTAATGTCCAAAGTTACCCTTTTGCAGGTAGTTGTAGCCACAGATGTACTGCCTTTATCTAATGCCATCACTGTTCTATCAGTGTAAAAGAACCACAGAATTCTGTAACTTGCATCATCTTTTTACAGACTAACAAGAAGCATCAGCAAATAAACTGTAATCTGCAACCTTTCCTTATACATGACTTCTGTTCTTATGGTTTGCAGATAAATGTCAGTGTGGAATACATATGTGGACTACAGAATGGAATTGCCTCCTCTTATCAGACTATTTGTTTTTGCGACAGAAAACTTTCAGATTAATTAATTGTAATGAAAAAGTAGATATTTAATTAGTAAATGTGTAGACTTAACATGAAATCTGTAAAGCAAAACTGTTTTTTTTTTATTTTTACTGTATGTTTTACTAAATCATTAAATTATAAGTTGTGGTAAACTATTAATACACAGAGTGAAATAGTTTAAGTGTCACTTTTATAATGATAAAACTATATCTGAGTGCTGTAAAGCAGTGGCATCACCATGCTTCATTTACTTTCATTTTAGTGCCTCTGTTTGACTGTGGAGAAACCCAGGCTTCAGAATTGCTTCATGAAGCTAGGTGAAGAGTTCTAGAATAAAAAACAGTGTAATCAGCTCATGATTCCAGCAAGAAACTAGAGAACACAAGTGTGGTGCTGTTGATTCTTTGGGTCTATATTATATTTCTGAAGATTTCTACCTTCAAACACCATATGATTGACACCATATGGTTGAAGTTAGAAAACTTCGAACATACATAAAAAAAAAACACTAAACTAACAGCTGTAGGCAGGGGGGCAAGCCCCCCTGCACCTCCCACATGGGGGGGCTGCTACCAACTCCAAGATCGCATTACAGTACAGTAAATGAAATCTTCTCTTTACCGCACTGTAGTGCGATCTCAGAGATGGTATAATTAAAGAGCGGGGGATGTGGGGTATGCAGCCGCTCACATGGAGGGGGGCTTGCCCCCCTTCTTTAACCCATTACATTCATTTTTCATTTTTTATTTATTTTTTTTAAATGTTTGAAGTTTTCTAACTTCCACCACATGGTGTCGATCATATGGTGTTCGAAGTTTGAAATCTTCGGACATATAATACAGACCCGATTCTTTCTATGTAGCTCGAGCTTCTTGGCTTACTCTGTTCATTTTTATGAAATGTATTACCACAGATTTTTTAAAAAAAATTTTCTTTAAGAAAATCATAAATACTGTATAAATGAGTTTTGTTTATTATACATCTTAAACAAAACATTTCATATGTAAATCGTGTACTCTAAAAGCTAATTATTTATCTGTATTAAATGCGTCTATATGATATAGTCAAAGCTTTAAGTTATCGAATACGTAAAGGTCGACACCTAAACAGCTGTAAATCGTGAATGGACACTTCCATGAATTTTTTCATATGGAAAAAAAAATTGCTTGGCTGTTATCAGGAATTTGCCCTTTTCTCCACTGTAGAGCGATCTCAGAGTTGGTATATTTAGTTAGGGGGACTGTGGGAGGGACAGCCCTCCACATGGGGGGATGTGGGGGTGAAGCTCCCCACTCAATTAGGGTTTGAAAATTTTTTTTTGTCAGGCCAAGCAAATTTTTCCTATGAAAAAACGTGCGAAAGTGTCCGTTTGTGATTTACAACTTTCACTGTTTAGGTGTCGAGCTTTAGGTATTCCATTACCTAAAGCTTTGATTATCTAATATACACACTATTAAACACATTAAAACTTTGTTAGAAGAGAAGCAAGGCTATCAACTATAAATATAAGTAAAGAGTCAATGCAACCAACATTCAAATGACACTATTAGTATAATCTCCAGCCCAACCCGAACACAACTATCCCCAGTTGTCATTCAATTTCTTAGTGTATATTAGGTAACTCATAGTCATTGTTAAGAGGAATAACAGTTCCTATACTTATGATTGTACTGTCTATTTGATTTAAGTATTAATGTTGGTTATAAATTCAAAGTAGTAAAGATTAATATGCGTTACCTTTTCTTGATGTTGTAGAGTGCTGAAGATTTATGTTTCCCTATCCATAAACTGCAGGTGCTTAATAATGCAAAAAATTTTATTTTAACAAGTAAATAATGAAAGTAATTTCCTATTGTCTACCAGTTATTCTTCTCAGTTTGACTTTTGAGGCTAGGTCCCAAACAATCCATTTCTTCTGTTTGATCTAGGAAGTTGTTTTTAGAAAGTAATTAAACTGCAAATGGTTTCAAAGGTTCTGGTGCCTTCCAGGGGAAAAAAAAAAAAGCAAAATCTGGCTGGAAATAAAAGATGAACTTTTAATTGTTCTTGTTTAAGTTTCTTACCTAGTGGTTAACAATCCTTCCTTTTTGCTGCCACTGTAGAAGAGGAATTATTGTCAAACCTAATAATGTTGCTGCCATATTTAATTGTGGAATTGATCCATGTTGATTTCAGAACTAGTTCTTTGTTCTGTGAAGAGAAAAAACAAACTATGATAGATCTTGGTTTGGTTTTGCCCTTGTTGTACATGGTTGATTTAGTCAAAGACTAATGTGCCCTCTCAATTCCATATGAAAAGGCTTCTTGCAGATTTAAAGCTTTATGAAGATAGGTTGTGAGAAAATGGGTCATGTTTTGAACCTCCACATTTTCAGGTAAACCATAAATCCGAAGATTATTCCTCCTGGATATGTTCTCAAGATCATCCACTTTATTCATTAAAGATGTATTTTGCTTTAAAAGAAATTCCACTTGTAGTTCTTGCTCTGTTAATCTCCCATCCAGGTCATTTAATGAGTTTTCCATACCGGTTATTTGGATCTTTTGTTGCTGCATCATTTATTTTAAAACCTTTATTTGTCTGGAGGTTTCTTCTTTATACAAATCCAATTTACTGTCCATTTTAGGGTTAGTTCAGACATGTTGACTAATAAGGTTTGCAGGTCCTAGTTTGAAGACTAGTCTTGAAAGTTGTATTTTCAGTTGCTCATCTTGTGATAGTATCAGTGGCCTTTCTGTTGAAGTTTTTGACAGGAGTTGTGTTAAATCCTGGCAATTTTTTCCAATAAAACAAATTAGCGAACTTTAAATATTATATCCTGTAATTTTTGTGAAGAAATTAGTCCTGGTTTTCAATTCAGTAAATATAAAGACTGTCAGAGCTAAAGAAAAGTGCTGCTAACTAGTCTGCATCTTGGCACACACTCCTCTTCTTCTATTATTGATTGGATATTTGTATCTGATCCTATCTTATATCACCACCCTGAACCACTACCAGACACTATCAATGACCACTCTCCCATAAGATGTTGCAGATTCTTCTCTCACTACTCCAGACCACACAAATTTAAAGAATGTCATAGACTAACAATTTCAACCCTGAAGCCTTCAATAGCATTCTCTTCTCAATTAACTGGTGCTCCCTAGACCATCTTTCACTACATGAAGCAGTACAAAAATTTAACTCCATATTCCTAAACATACTGAACTTCCTAGCCCCTATCTTAACCATTAGAATCAAACCTCTCAGTTCCCCCTGGCTATCTCAGGCTACACAGTCTCTCATGAACAAAAGAGACAATGCCTGGGAAACTCTGGACTAGATCAAAATAACAAACTCACCTGCAAACCTACAAAGAACTTTGCAACCTTCCCGGGAAAAAAAAAACATCAACAAAGATAAAAAAAAAAAAAAAACTTCTACCATGGATCTCTGACAGCAGCAAAAGTAACCCAAAACAATTCTGGAACTCTATCAACCCAAATACTGAACCCTGGCAATCCCTCTGTACATAACCCCTGCCCAGATAATTCTCCCCAAGAAACTGCATCCTTATTTAACTCCTACTTCATAGATACAATCAGTAAATTTATGTAGGCCTCTCATTCCACTAACCCTCCTGACCCCTCCATCTCCTCTCAACAAAATAACGATTTTTCTCTTAAAACAGTCACCATCAACTACACAAAACATTTACTTCATAAGCACAAACCTTGCTCCTCATCAACCTACAACCTACCTCCACTTTGCCTAAAGACAGCAGCTAACTTAATTGCCTATCCCATTTCCATCCTGATAAACTCATCACTATAAAGAAATCTTAGTACCCTCTTTTTGTAAACAATTTTATTGTCTACCTATCCACAAAGCAGGTAACTCTAATGAGCTATCAAACTACAGGCATATTGTGATGCTGTCTCCACTCTCTAAAATACTGAAAAAATGTGTAGATAAACAAATCCTGGACTACCTAATCCAAGAAAACCTACTAACACCCACCCAACATGGTTTCCATCCTAACCGCAGCACCACCACAGCCCTCAGATCCTTTACCCACCAAATCCTGCTGGCAACAAACTCATCTCCTGCCTTTTCCTAAACCTCTCCAAAGCTTTCCATACAGTCTCTCAACCTAAGCTCAAGCTAAACTCAGTGACCTCAATCTTTCAAGTTCAACTATCTCCTGGTTTGCAAGCTACCTATCCAACAGCCAGCAATCAGTTAAGTGGGTCTCCTCCCTATCCCCCACAACCCATCAAAATGGGTGTCCCTCAAGGGTCAATACTTTGTCTTTTATTGTTCAACATCTTCACAACTCAGCTACATACATCATGTCCTCACACATCTCTAATTCAATACACTGATGACTCTACAGTCATCTCCATCTCTGACAACCTCTCTGATCAGCTCACTCTTGCCCAAAAATCATTAAAATCTATTGAAATATGGCTCTCCAACAACCAATACCAAATCCCTAAAAGACCGAACTTCTGCTACTCTTCCTAAATTACTTCCCACCTTAAAAACTCATTCTCTATCACCTCCCTTAACAATACTACTATCATGGCTGAACCTAACACTAAGCTTCTGGGAGTCATCATAGATGACCAACTGAAACTGGACCTTCATGTGCTCCATTGTATCAAGAAAACACACCAAAAACTAGGCCTCCTGTACAGAAACAAAAATTTTCTAACTAATGACTCCATCTCTTTCTTGCATATGCCTACCTTCTTCCTAACCATCTCTATAACTGACAAATCTTAACCAACTTGCAGTCCTCTTTCTTATCTAAGCTTGAAACCACCTACAATAAAGTTGCCAAATTTGCTACCAACCAAATCATTAACTCTCACCACTGCCACTTTCTCTCATGACTGTAAACTGGTTAGAATTCCCTCACCAACTCCTTCTATCTCAACTACTGATCATCCATTCCATCCTCTACAAGCCTGCCTTCTGCCAAGACATATCCTCTCTTGTTTCTCTCTACTATCCCCCTATTACCATCATAAGCTTGGATCAAAACCATTTATAAATATATAAGCCTAAAAGTTCAGCAGGACAAAATCTCTATAGTTACTTTCCTTCCCTCTCTTGGAAGAAGCTTTCCTTAACTATTAGAAAAAATAACCCATCCCAGAGAATTCAAGCAAGCCCTTAAAGACTTCCTCATAAACACCTGGATTTGCCACTGTAAACACCCTCCCTGATCATCTTAAGAATTACTTCTCCTAGTTCTCCTCCCCTCCACACCTCACTAATACCTGCTTCTCAATCCTCATCACTTTTAACACTGTCACTCCTTCCTCCCTCCACTCTCTTGGCCTACATTCTCTGAACTTCTTTAACCATGAATACATTCTCCTATTTCTGCTTATACACTTACAACCCTCCCCTGACCTTTTGACTCTAAGCATACTGATTGTTACCATCTATTGTTTTTAAGACAGTATATTTGTAAATAGTATTACAATTCTACATTTGTTGTTCTTTGTATCAACTATAAAACAGTTAAAGTGTGTAACCTCAAGATGTAACATACTGGACATGCTCACTAGTTTCCTAGGTATTAGTTATATATGTTAAATGTGTGAAACTACTATGCTTGATTATATTACTGCTAATGTTGTGAATCTGTTATGTATGTTTTTTTTATTTTATTTTTTTTAAGCTTTTCTCTCAGTGCCTCTGCTGAAAAAGGAACTAGCACAGTTGGACTATCCTGGTCAACAAATGTCAAATAAATAAATAAATAAATAAAACTCAAATTTAAAATACAACTGTATTTTCCCTGTGTACCTCAAAGAAGAGTCTTCCTTCTCAATACCTACTGTTGATACTTGTCTACGTGTTCCCTGCAACTCTGGCTTTAATTAATTCCGTCAGTGTATCTCACTAAGAGAAACAGAAAACTCACTGCATTTGTAAGTAAGTGAGAAACAGAAAGCTATATATTCCTACAGGGAAACAACTCTTATTTATTAGCTTCAACAGCATGAAGATAAACTTGGCAACTTTCTCCTATTTGGAGAAAGGGAGTGATCTTTGTTCTGTTTTAAAATATTTGCACACCACACCGCTGAGAATGTCATTTTACTAGAAGAAAAATATTAAGATGAATGAGGCAGATGGTGCAGACAGACCAAATATCTAACATATTTAATATTAGAGGATGCAGAAAGCATGCTGGTCTAAAACTCCACTCCACAACTCATATAGCATAGCATAATTTTCACAAAACTACATAAGAGACTATAAAAGCTATAAAACATATTTGAATGTACCTTCAGCTTGTTTCCCATATATGATGCCTTGAGGATGTATCGTATAGTTCCTGTCTGCCATGTTCTTGAAGTGAACTATCAGCACATCTCCCACTTCACCTCGCAAAGTTGGACCAAGAAGCCCTGTAGCAACAACAATTAAAAATCTGATGCTTATCCCACTAAAAGAACAAAATAATTGTTTTTTTCAATTAAATTTCCTGCCTTCTATTATTCGTGCCTACAACACAGAAACATGACTGTAGTTATGCTGTAGGGTCAGTCTTGTCCAGCTGCTTTTATCCTGAGTTCAGTCACACCTAAAACTAGTCATGCTGCTTAGACTTACTGAATGACTGGTCAATGGGTCACTAAAGAAACGACTTTCATTAATTTCAGCCACTTCTTAAATAATGATTAATTGCTGTACAAGTAAATACTTTAGCTCAGTCCATAAAATATTAGGGACCCAGATTTGAACAGCAAGTCCAGTGTCGTTGGAACTGGCTAGCTGAATTAAAATTAATGGCCAGCAGCCGATTATCTTATTTATAGACAGCGACTGCTGCAAGAACATCATCTTGTGGCATCAATAGAATTGGGCACATGAAATCAGTCAGTTGAGAGAATCTGCATAAAGATGGCACACATAAGCTAGTTACAAATGTTTATAGGCAGAAAATCACTGAAGCTGTAAGTACTGCATATTCAAGCATACAGCCCAGACAGGGTAGTAGGGCATAAGAAAAAAATAAATCGGCACCAGCTGCAGATGTCAGCCACCTGGCTTCCTGCTCTTGCCTACCAATATCCAGCAATAAGTTGTGCCACTAATAAGGTTTGATTCCATCCCCAAGAAAGAAGAGACCCACCATGAGACAATGAGGGGTTCTGTGTTACTTAGATGGAGATATTAAATAAGTTAGTGAGGTCACGTGTATCTAGGCAGTTAACTCTGTATGAGATAAAAGCTTTCTGTCATTTAATATGACATAGCCACAGGGGTAACAAGACTAGTAAAGCCTGCCTCCAAAGACAACTTCCAACATCCGTCACATATTTTAATTTTCAGCTCAGGATAGACTACCATGCAACAAATCATATTCCAAGAATTTATAATTTTGTAAGAACTGACTCTAAAAATAGATTTTGTGTAAGCATGTGCTATAGTGCAAGATTGCTAAGGGCATACATCACTTTCAAGATGTCACAGCACAAAAAGTGCAGTTTTTATCTTGTCTCTAAAAGGATCATATGCTGCCCATCACAAATCCCATGTACTTCTCAATTCAATGGTTCAAACTTAACTTTTGTCAATATGATAGCTTCCTTAGGAAACTGCGGACATTGCACATAACCAGCTAGTTCTTGTTCAGAAAGGCAATGATTCATGCACTGTCATAGGAACCAATAATCAAGGAAAGGTAGAAGTAGGACCTATTGTATGCAATACAACAAAATAAGTATTAACAAAATTATATTTGCCCACTGCCTGCTACACATCTAGCCTTCTACTATGAATCAGTCCTCCCACTGCAATGGCAGGAGTGCTCATATAGGTTCATAGGTTCATACTAGGCTATCTGCCCAAGGGCATTTATAAGCCTAGCCAGAGTTTTGTGGCTTTCGCCACCCCTTTAGTTTGGAGGATACTATGCCCATTATTTTGCTGTGCCTCTGTCAAGCAGTGACACTGAGATAATCCCTGGGGTATATCTGCAATCTCCCATCCATTGGTCAAGATTTCTCTTGAACAAAGCCAGCGAGGTGCTCTGCCTCACATGTACCGGGATTTTGTTCCACAGCATAGGGAGTCTCTGGGTGATGAATCTGTCCCTCCAGCACGTCCTATTAATAAACGTGTCAAGGTTTAAGTCTCCCACCCTTGTAGTTCTGAGGGATCTAGATTTTTTGAGGTGAAGCATGTTCATCAGTTCTGGGTTGGACATGGCCTTGTATGTCAGGCACAGGTCACCTATGAGCAGACGGTAAGCGACTGAGTAGAGCTGAAGTTCCTTCAGTCAGGCAGCATAGGACATATTTTTGAGACCCTTTATCCTTTTGGTGAGGAACTTTTGGGGCCTTTCCAGTTGCTGCAGGTGTCGTGTCAGATACATTCTGAATGGGGCATTGTACTCAATCATTGGCCTGATAAGTGATGAGTACAGGGGGACGATGACTTCCCTTGATCTAGATGTGAATCCCTTCATGATCAGGTGGGCAATGTAGAAGGTCTTCCTAACTACTTTGGCAACGTGAGTATCAAATGAAAGGTTACTGTCAACCTGGGTACCCAGATCCCTAATAACCTCTTCTGTGCTTAGTGGGTTGCCGCCTATATGGTAGCTAGGGGTAACCTTGTTTTTCCCAAAGGGTATGGCTATGCATTTTTTGGCATTTAACTTTAGGCCATGGTTCTGGCACCAGTTTTCCGTTTCTATAAGACCCTTCTGAAGGATATCTGTGTCAGATGTGTTCTCAACTATGGCGCCCAGTTTGCAGTCATCTGCAAATTTTGTCAGCCATAATCCTCCTGTGTTTGCTTGTACTTCTGAAAAGTAGATGCCGAACAGGAGAGGGCCCAGGACTGAGCCCTGTGGGACACCACTTGTGACAGGCTTTGAGTCTGACATGGCGCCAGCAACTCTGATCCTGTGGGTTCTGTCACTTAGCCAATTTGCAACCCATCTTGTGACGTATGGGTTTACATTTAAGCTGATGAGTTTTTCAATGATACCTGAGTGGGGTATTGTGTCGAAAGCCTTTGCCAGGTCGAGGTAGGCTGTGTGGACTGCCTTTCCCTCATCAATGGCCTTGGTGACTGTTTCGAAAAAGTCCACCAGGTTTAAAAGGCATGATCTGCCCTTGACAAAGCCAAACTGGGTCGGATCCAAAGTCTGCAAGTCTCCTATGTCTTTATTTATGAGTTCCATTATGATCCTCTTTACAGCTTTGCAGATCAAGCTTGTCAAGCTGATGGGATGGTAATTTCCCGGGTCGGTGGAGGCACCTCCTTTGTGAAGTGGGACCACAGTTGCCGTACGCCACTCCTTAGGCACGTATCCTGAGGTGAGGCTAAGATTAAACAGCTGCCCTAACTGTGGGTTTAATTCCTCATTGAGTTCGTGGAGCACACATCTGGGAACACCATCTGGACCCATGGATGCTGTGTTTTTTGCCTTGGAGAGAGCAGTTCTCACCTGAGCGTTAGAGATGTTTGGGGGGCTATAATTCTCTGGTATAGATATCTCACCTTTTGGGGGGGGGGAGAAGTTTGCACTGAACCTGTCAGCCAGTATGTTGGCAATGTCTGTAGGTTCAGTCATTTTTACATCATTTTGAACTAATTCTGAGCATATCTGGGAGTTTCCTCCCAGGTTTCTAACATAGCTAAAGAAGGCCTTATGATTGTCCTTTGAGTCCTTAGCGACTTTTCTCTCAAAATTTGCCTTGGATGATTTTATGAGAGATCTTAATTTTTTACTTATAATGATCAAGGGTGTTTTCCCTTTTAAGGATTTTGCTCTATCTTGTAGTAGCTTCCTCCTTTTGTTGTAGAGCTTGTTTATGGCTGGGGTCCACCAAACTGGACGTTTGCCTTTGGTACACATGGTCTTTGTTTTGTTTGGGATTGCCTGATCCATGCAGTCCTGTAGGTGCTGGTAGAAGGCATTTGTAAGTGATTCAGCGGCTTGAGTAATGGTTTCTGCAGTCTCGGGGGCCTTGAAAGAGACCACACTAGCCTTTAGAAGTGTGAAGTTGGCTTTTGAGAAGTTCTTCACTGTGGTCTTTTTTATCTCAGGTGGGGGCGGGATGTGGACTTCCAGTAAGATTAGTTTATGGTCTGATCTCACCAGTGAAGGGTATACTTCCGGTGTTGAACATCGTGACCCCATGTTCGTGATGATGAGATCTAGTATGTTATCTCCTCTTGTGGGGATGGTGACTAGTTGTTCCATGGCATTTGAGTTTATGAACTCTAGGAACCTTTGGGCTAGAGTGTTGGGGCTTGAGTAGTGATCCCAGTCTATATTCGGGTAGATGAAATCACCTAGTATGATGGTGTTTGGAGATACATTTATCCCCTCCAGTGTTTTCAGGAAAGCTATGTGAGGTTCCTGAGATTGAGAGGGTGGCCTGTAACATGCTACAAATTGCAGAGCAGTCTTGCCTATGGTTAATTGCACCTGGATGGTCTCTGATGCATAGTGCGTTGCCACCAACCTTGAGGTGTGGGTGTTCTTGATGAATATAGACACCCCCCCTCCTTTCTTGGTGTTGTCCGGATTTTGGGGTCAGAACGCATGATATGAGGTAAAGCTTGATAGTGCCGGGGTGCTCTTGGGAGCCTTGAACCAGGTTTCAGTCACAGCACAGACATCGATGTTCTCCATACTGAGAAGGGCCTCGAGTGCGTGCATCTTGAGGTTGAGACTTCTGGCATTGAGCAGCATTACCCTTAGTTTTTTTCCTTTTTTGTGTTCTAGGGTGGTATGTTTAGAATTTGAGCTTTGCCTAAAAAAGGCACTATGGGGGTGGCAAGAGCCTTTGCCAATATCCGGAAGCCCAGGGGTGACAGGTGCAAGCCGTCCCTTGCGAAGCAGCGTGGCTTGGCCAGCATGTCTTCCCAGGCAGACAGACATTGGATCCCCTTTGAATAACACCAGAGTTTAAGCCAATTATTAAAGCTGATCATCTTGTCTCTGTATTGTGGCATAATTCTTGGTGAAGGTAGGATACTGCTCAAGGTCAGGGTCATACCTGCCTGGGCTACATAATCAGAGAGCTCCTCTATGTCTCTTTTCATGTAGTCCAAGGAGGTGCGTCTCAGGTCATTTACACCAGCGTGGACAATGAAAGAGTCATACTTGTACCTGCTGTTGAGAGACCTGAGTGCTTGCGTTATGTGGCTGATTCTAGCGCCCGACAGGCAGCTTACTGTGACCTTTTCCTTGTTCAATCTGGTGAGTGGGACGTCAGTGTGTCTGACTATGGAGTCACCAATGACGAGTGTGTCTGGCATTGTGTTTGGCCTTAAGGGCTGTGACTGTTTGGCACACTGACTATGTGGTCTATGTGTTGCATGTGTTGTGTCCTGAGGTGGCAGTTGTTTGGGTGTCTGCTTTGGTGGCCTCTGCTGTTTTGGTAGATTTTTGATCAGAGCCTCCGAATATGTCTTTGTGTATTTATGTGTATGATTTGAAGTTGTGATAGTACTATGTGAGACTGGGTTTGTGGTGTGTGTGGTTACCTTCTCTTCCTGTCTGGTCTTACCAGTCCTATGTTGAGAGAGCTCAGCCTCCAGTTTGGCTATATAGTTGCATCTCTCGCATGTATTTGTGTTTTGTGGGAGAAGGAGAGGGTTGTCCGTGTACATGAGACAATTGTAACATTGCCTCAATATTCCCAGATTCACCAGCTGAGTAGGACAGGACACTAGCAACTGATCCCTTGACATGCTAGAAGGAATAGACAAGGACTTTAAAAGACTCCGGGGGATGTGGGTGATCGAATGGGGTTTTTGGCTGGTGGGGTACTATGTATAATAAAAGTGCTATATCAAGTAAAAAGTACTTTAGGAGCAAGTGCTAGGCTTAACAGATAGAGAATATTCTACTTAGGAATCAAGTAGAGCTGAGCTTTTTAGATATAGAATACGCTGGTTAGATCAGCAGTACAGTTAAGGGAAGGCTGTTTTAAGGGAAAATTTGAAGAGTGGACTTTAGGTAGCCCGAATAGTTTAACCTTGATTAACCGCTGCTCTTGTGTGCTCCTGTGGCAACTCCGCGCTAAAGCGTGGAAAAAACAGGAAATGACCCAAAATGGCCAATGAATTACCAGTTGCTGTCTCTAACCACTCCTCTGAGGACAAACAGGCAGCTCAGTACTCCCCACTCTCACTGGTGAGTAAAGAAACTTCCCTCTGGCCACACAAGAAAATGGAGGAACACAGGAACCAAATACAAAGCCCAGGGATCAGCAAATCTGATCACTGGAACAACTAGCTAGGAAAGTTAGGAAAGCAGAAGTATTTTTTTTTTTTAGTTTTTTTTATACACACAGACAGAAAATACAGTAAATGCTTGGTTTTTCGACTAAATGCTATCAAAGGCTAGTACACTTGAGTGTATTAGCCTGTTGGTTAACTTATAAGCAAAACTTAAGCTAAGAAGTGCAGTCAACAAATTATTTATTTATATATTTTATTTTATTTTACATTTGTTAACCGGGAAATTCCGACTGGACCAGGTCCATTTTCAGCGGAGGCCCGGGGAGAAAAGCTCCAACATCAAGTTATACAAATACAGTACATCCAGCATAATACACAAAACAGGTTACATCATGTATGCTGAGCATAGTAATATAACAAGAATTAATAAAAACACTCCAGGTAAAAGATATAGAACATGGGTAAAAAGACAATGCCAGTCATACTTTGGTAAGAAAAGAAAATATATCAAGTAAGATTCTACAGTTAAAAGTACCCTTTCAGATGACCAAGCCTACAGGGGATCAGAGCTCCAGCATGTGATCAGAGAGGAATTTGGGGAGTTAATAGTAGTATGGGTAGGGTTATGTGATACAAGGGCATAACCATGTACTAAGAAGGTGCGATTTGAGGAGTTTTGAATATGGATGTGGAGGGGCAGTGGACACAGATAGGGAAGAGAGTTCCAATTTCTGGCAACGGTGTGGAGTAGAGCTTTCCTCCATTATTGTTAGCCTTGGTGATGGAGAGGAGAGATTTTTCACTAGATCTTAGGTACCGGTTTGCAGTATAGACATTAAGTAGGTTGGATAATGGAGGTTTTTGCGGGATATTTGAGAATATTGTAGGCTGTGCCCAGCTGGTGATAGTTAAGTAGCTGTGGTAGCTCAAGCCATTTTAGTTCTTTTAGTGCAGCACAGTGATGGGTTCTATAGGTTGAGTTAGTAGCAAACTTGGCTATTTTATTGTAGCATGATTCTAGTTTGTCTAGGTCACATTGTCTGATTTGGGTAAAGATTGGTGCTGCGTATAATAGAGTTGAGAGGAGGTGGCTTTGTGCAAGAGTGACTCTTGCTTTTTGTGAGAGAAAGGACTTATGCCTGTATAGGGAGCCTAGTTTTTTGTGTACTAGTTTTATGGTATGTGAGATGTGAACATCAAAGTGGAGATTATTGTCTATTTCAAGAAGTGCAGTCAACAAATTAAGCTCAGAAAAACAGAGAAAACAGGTAATATAACAATAATATAAGCACAAACAGTGGTCGAAATGCACAAAAGGTCGAAAAAAGCAATAAAAATGCTTAAAAAATACTTAGAATCAAGAAAGTCGCTTTTTCTGCTCTCTGCTGCCTTAGGAACTCTGCAGGGGACCACGAGGAGCTATGCCAAGTTCTCTAATGCCAGAAAAGCATTATATATGCAGCCATCAGGGTTTTGTCCTTTATATGAGCCTAAACCCTTGTGCATGCTCAATTTACAGTATTCTTAGGATCAGTCATGCAATACGCATGTCTTGTACTGGGCTGTCCGTCACATCTGCAAGGGAATAAGCCAGCATGGCAACCTGCCCCCCACCCCACCCAACAGGAAAGCAATGCAGGCAGTTGTCCCAATCTCCACTAGTGAAATCATGACTACTGTTAGCTCCAGCATGCATGCAGTCACAATCCCACACCTTACCCCTAGACACATTATCAGGCACAGCCACTTCATTTTTCTCTCTTCCGTGCAGGAAGTAATAATCAAGTCTGATCCCACAGGTTATACTTAAAGGTCTTTCATGCCATACAGCCAGTTCAGATACTATGAGAGTCACAATTCCAGCATAGCAGTACTTCACTGAGACAGTCAGTCTCTGCAGGGCACTTATCTGGGATACTATGGATGTAAAAGGGAAGAGGTAGCAAACTCCTGTGAATAAATGCTAATGTGCTAATATATCCCTTCCCTTCCTGCACCAGTACAATTATGCCACATTGATTTGAAACTCAGCAGGTTTTATACAATGTTTAACTGTCTTTTCTCTCTTTCTTTGTCTCTTTTCATGTGCACAATGGTTGTATTATAGTTTTAGTAAAATTGCTTTATTTTTCCTCTTGTGAGTTTTCTTAAATAAAATATTTGTAATAAATCTCCTGCAACACAATAAACCATGCATTGGTAGATTTTGTAAGGAAACCAACATGAAGGAAAAGTATTACTCTTTTTCAGTAAACTGGTGACAAATGGTTTTGTTATAGTTTCAGGTTCCCTAACAAGTATGCAGTACACAAAACACACTGTAGTCATATCAGCAATCAATATAAAACATAAGCTTAATTTCTCTGGAAAAGCTGCATTTGACCAAGGATATGGATCATGTGAACCAATAGAGGATGAGTGTCCAAAAAAAAAAAACACATTGGTGACATTTATTTCCTAGAAAGAAATCAGAGCCTTCAGTAAAGAGGGATCAATTACAGTACTGGATACTGTAAGGTTAAATATAGTACTAGCACAAACTGAAACTGGAGTAAGGTGGGCTTTAGATGGTTTTATTATGTTCAGCTTTTCATTAGGTCTAAGACAAATCCAAAGTGAAAAAATAAGTACTACCATATATTTAAGAGGATGCAGGAAGTGTGCACTAACTAAAGTAAAAAAGACAAAGTACCCACTTCGAAGAAAACCCAAACAATTGATAATGTAATCATAAATAGATATAGCTTCTGTGGAAACCAGATAGCTTACACTGTTTTATAAACTGATGAATTCTTATTAACCTGTGAAATGGTATATGGATACCAGCAATGCTTTTCCCCCCTTTGAGTAACCTCAAAAATCAAAATGTGGTAACTAAAGTTGATATAAAAAGTGTATACACCACTGTTAAAATGCCAAGTTTTTGTGACATAAAAAAATGAGACAACAATAAATCATTTCAAAACTTTTCCCACCTTTAATGTGACCTATAACCTGTACAATTCAATTGAAAAACAAACAAATCTGTTAGGGGAAAAATATAAAAATAAAAAACATACAATATGCTGGTTGCATACATGTGCACACCCTTAAACTAATACTTTGTTGAAGTACCTTTTGATTTAATTACAGCATTCACTCTTCTTGGGTAGGAGTCTATCAGCATGGTACATCTTGACTTGGCAATATTTGCCCACTCTTCCTTGCAAAAACATTCCAAATTTGTCAGATTGTGAGGGCATCTCTTGTGCACAGCCCTCTTCAGGTCACCCCACAGATTTTCTATTGGATTTAAGTCTGGGCTCTGGCTGGGCCATTCCAAAATTTTTCTTCTGGTGAAGCCATTCTTTTGTTGATGTGGATGTATGCTTGAGGTCATTGTTGTGCTAAAAGGTGAAATTCCTCTTCATCTTCAGCTTTCTAGCAGATGCCTGAAGGTTTTGGGCCAAAAGTGACTGATATTTTGTACTGTTCATAATTCCCTCCACCTTGACTGAAGACCCAGTTCCAGCTGAAGAAAAGCAACCCCAAAGCATGATACTGCCACCACCATGCTTCACAGTGGGGATGGTTTCTTTTGGTGATGCAAAGTTTTGTTTTTGTGCCAAACATACCTTTTGGAATTAGGGCCAAAAAGTTCAACCTTGGTCTCATCAAACCATAGCACATTTTTCCACATGCTTTTGGGAGACTTGATGTATTATTTTGCAAATTTTAGCTGGGCCTGGATGTTTTTCTGTGTAAGAAAAGGCTTCCGTCTTGCAACCCTACCCCACAGCCCAGACATATGGAGAATACGGGAGATTGTTGTCAAATTTAGTACACAGCCAGTACTTGCCATACAATCCTGCAGCACCTTCAGTGTTGCTATAGGTCTCTTGGAAGCCTCTATGACCAGTTTTCATCATGTCTTTTCATCAATTTTGGAGGGACGTCCAGTTCTTTACATCACTGTTGCTCCATATTTTCTCCACATTTTGATGACTGTCTTCACTGTGTTCTATGGTATATCCAATGCTATGGACATTTTTTAGTACCCTTCTCCTGATACCTTTCAACAATGAGATCCCTTTGATGCTTTGTAAGCTCTTTGCAAACCATGGCTTTTGCTGTAGCAGGCAACTGAGTAAATGTCAGGAAAATCCTACTAGGACAGCTGAACTGTATTCGGGGTTAATCAGAGTCTCTTTAATTGATGGCAGGTGTGTACCCAAGAAGACTGAATGGTGTAATTAAATCAAAAGGTGCTTCAACAAAGTATTAGTTTAAGGGTGTGCACACTTATGCAACCAGCTTATTGTACATTTTTAATTTTTTATATTTTCCCCTAACAGATTTGTTTGTTTTTCAATTGAATTGTACAGGTTATAGGACACATTAATGGTAGGAAAATCTTTGAAATTATTTAATTTGGTCTCATTTTTTTATGTCACAAAAACTTGGCATTTTAACAGGGGTGTGTACACTTTTTATATCCACTGTATGTATCAGATAAGGACACCTCTCATATGAGAAGGGAACACAACATGTGTTCCTTCCATTTGGTATCAGTGATAGTGTGACAAAATTTACAATATCCAAATTTATCCAGAAAGGGAGAGGATAATAAAGGAACAATGTAAAGGTATTGCACTACTTTCTTCTGTTAGAGATTTGCCTGACAGTAAATAAAGCAAGAATATTGAACAGTCATATGATTAAGTAGAAGGGCAGTGCAGAAGAAAAAAAAAATGATACACTATATGGTAAGAAAGAAGTTCCTCCCTTTTAAGATGGAATAATATATGGAAGGGCCTACAGGTGAAAAAAGGAGATCAGGCCGAGGATATAGGTGGCAAGTTAGAAGTGGTAAGAGCTTAAGAAAGAGAGGTATAAGGTGAAGGAAAAAGCATGTGCCTGAATACGAAAAAAAAAATGGAAATGATACATGAAGGAGGTAAACATAGTAAAAAATAGAACATTACTACAATATGCTATTACTGTAATTAATATGTGAGGGAAGTACCCCAGATGGGAACGTGATAAAATGTTGTGCTTTATAAACTCAACGGACTGAAAATAGGAGAGTTAACAGAATTTTTGAAAGAATGATACAGATTAAAGGAAGGAAAGAAGCTGGACTTACATGTTGGAGTGATAAAGTTCCTCTGGAAAAGTGAAAGATTTTATCTGAAAACATGCACATTGTGCATTAGGACAACAGTGTGGATAATTAAGGGTTTTGTACATAGTTCCCTGGAGGGCAGGCAGAAGTTTTAAAGGTAAGTGATGATGTTGCTAAGGCATTCAGTTAGTTAAGAAAGATTACAAGAAGCACTTGAAAGCATGAACTTAGTGATAAATACGAATAATTGCCTGCAGAACTTTATACGTTTTCTTAGAAGAAACACAATGAGTGGGCATACTGGGCTGTGAATTTAAATGGGCAAGTTACTGATCTCCTGATCTCCTTAGTCAGCTGTTATTTTGACTATGTTCAAATTTAAAGTTAAGGAAGTAAACAGAGAAGGAAAGCAGTGAAGGATATACATTAGAATGGGTTATAGTTTCCTTCAGGTCTATTTCTACATAGATAGCATTGTGTTTTGAGTTGGGGTAGTGAGGCTACAAATCAAATACTTACAGCAATAGGAAAATAGAGAAATTTTGATTAAATACAAATGTGGTATAAATAGGGAAACCATAAACATTTCCGGCATCCTAATCTTTGAATAAAAGTATGATGGGTGTATTTTTTTTTTGAGATGGCAGGGTGGTGATGCATGAATGAAGAAATATGCATGGAAGGATGCAGGAAGGGTTGTTACAGAAGTTTGTATTATCTTTCTAAAAAAATATATCATTTTAGTAAGATAGTATTAACAGTAGATAATGCTCCTTATTTGGTGTAGGTTCATAGAAAGTACTAGGCAATCAGTCTGAAGATCATTAGAAGCTTACTAAACTCATATTCAAAAGTTCCCTCAAGCTTTAAGGAGGGCAATTAAAAATAGATCAGGGGAAAATATGAGGTTGCCCATTCATTTATCTAGATCCACTTTGGGGGTGACAAGGCTGCTGCTCTGTTTTTCAGGTAGTGGGAATTTGCTCCATAGGTGGAGGGATACATTAGGATTTGAATCTATTATGTCAACATATCTTATTTATCTGTTGATTAAAATTTAGCTCCTTTAACTGGGTATTTGATGAACCATTTGTTCTGTGAAGAAACAGGAGGTCAAAGAAGGTTGGATCTTTCATGACTTGAAGGGACAGACACAGATCCCAAAGGAAGAAACTAAGGACAGAGGGAGCACTGCTGTCTGTCCTGATATCTAAGATTTTTGAACCCACTGATCTTTTTAGTTAGGAATCTTGGAGGTCTCTCAAGTTGAGTGAAATGTTTAGACAAATACATGCCAAAAGCAGCATTATATTCAGTGACTGGTCTGAAGACATACATGTAAAGGGGAATTAAGACTTTATTGGATCTAGAGTAGATGTTGGAAGTTAGATGAGCCAAACAGACAAAAGACAAACCTTTAGTCCATAAACTTTAACATATTAGAGAAGAGCATAATTAAACTGCAACAATCACATTACAAAATCAGTAGGAAAAAAACTAAAATGAAAGCATAACTATTTACATTACAGATGCTTGATAAATAAAGTGTACATTTGCCTCATCAAAAGTGTATTTATTCTGCCAAGTCAATTATTTTAAGAACCAGCCTTCACTGAAATGCAGTTTAAGCATGAGAGTGTTAGTCTACAGTACAAGATCCATGGTGCCCATTTGTTTACAGTTTTGTCCTTCTATTGCTTCTTCTCCTTACAGATTTATATATTACATTTTCTATACATTACTGCATGCATCTTTTCCCACAGGGTGTTCCCTACTCTTCCATTTCCTTGTTATCATTTTTTCAGTGCCCACTACAAAGAGCCCTAGCAAGAATTTCTCTGATTAAGTAAATGCAGAAGCCTCTTCTAGCTGAATCAGAAATAATTATGTCATCAGTTAACTATAGTAGAATATTACTACAGCTCATCTTTAGCCTTCACCACTCCCCACTCCTGTTACAACTCTCTCTCACATCCCCTTAAAAGATAATATGTTTTAATTTCTTTTGCTTCATAGACATGTTCGTACATGGAGTAAATATATAGTAGAAATATATTCTTAGCTCACTGTACACTGTCTTTAATTATTCATTTGATGTTACATGCACTGCTTGATTTACTATAACACTGCCTGCACTCCAACTACTTTTAAGTTCTACTTACTGTAATGACCTTATTTTGTCTGTATTTTTAGGTACAAGGAGCAAGAGCCTGAATTCCCTACCCACACCACCACTTGCATTCAATGTTTGGCTCTTTGGTCTGTTCCACTTATAATTTGTGGTTTTCTAGCAAATTAGCGATAATTTAATTCACTAAATAATGATAGCCATTTAAGTTTTTGTCTTCCTATCTTTCAGGAAGTGACTGGTAACATAAGAACATTTTATTATATCAACTTTTCTAGGCTTATACAAACAATGTTTAAAATGTGCCCCTGGTTTTGGGCCTCCCCCCACAAATACATTTTGGCTTTTTACAGATTTCTTGTGCTGCATAGTTCTTCAGGGGGAGAGACGTTTAGTGCAGCTTATGTCAAGTCTGTCTGTGTTAGTAGCACAACAGGTAGAATACTTGCTTTTGACGCAGGAGGCTGTGGGTTCTACTCCCACACTATGTAGATGCATTGCTGATAATGTACTGTGTTGTACTTTTGCTGCAGTCCTGAGAATGTCCTCTTTGGCAGTAATAACTAGTAACTATGAATCTGTTATCAGTTTGTCATCCATTCCCTATTGTAATATTACTAGCTTATCACTTTTTTAATGTAACACAGGCAATTTATTCCTCAAGGACAACAGGCACTTTATTTGTAGATGAAACAATGAAATTTAAAGTTGTTTGCTAGCAGCAACCTCTTCATTAGTTACAGATCTCTTTAATGTGGAATTATTTAGATAACTTTTACTTTTGCAGAGATTGTGCATATTTACTGATACTGGTGGATTGTAGAAGTCTAAGTAGAGTTTTATGATAGAAATGTTCTGAATTGAGCAGTTTTGTCATTATTGGTTTATGCATTTTGTTTCATTGCTTACTGGAAATATGTTAAAACAATAAATTTAAAATGAGCTCTAACAAGTGTGCTGTATTATACAAGGAATATAACTTAATATAATCAGGAAGGTATATCGAATAAAACATGTATGTTTCATGTGCAAGGACCCTATGATGTGAAAACAGCCCAAAGGTAATCTTTATCTGCCACTGAAGAGATGCATTTTCTTTGAATGTATGTTTCAATGCTGTTTCAATGAATGTGAATTTACTTTTAAGGGCAGAGAAGTTTTAATGCTACGTCTCTTTTCATTTTGAGACTGTATTGCTTTGTTTAGCAGATGTCTATTAGTGTTTGTGTTATAAAATGTAAAATAAAAGTTTTAAATGAAATCCAAATAATTACTGTAGATGTAAAGCAGTATGGACATTACAGTGTTTATGGTAAATGGGGCAAAATAGCCACGTAATGGGACATTGGAATGGCTGCAGGGGGGAGGGCTGTATATGGGGGCCCCATTCAACCATGATTTTCTGAGGGGGGAAGGGCAGCAAACAAAGCCAGCCCCCGGGCGGCACAAACTCTAGCTATGTCACTGATCAGTAGGCCATGGAGAATGATGTTTGGAGGTCCTAGCAAACTATAATATTATTTTGCTAAGATTAGAATATCAACTACCATTAAATGCCCTAATTTGTCACCAAAAACAAAATCCTAAGGTTCATCATCTTCTCCTTTCCCAGTGAACATCATTGCTACACATTTCAAATAAAAATGGTTACCATTACTACAGGGTCTGGGGCATATTTTGGTTGTCTGTTCATCAGTTTGTGTTTGAAAGTTGGTATCCCACAATTCCACCGGAGTGGGTGGGGTTATATAATTATGTATGCAAATTTTATGTTACTCAGCGTACAGATTTATACTGATTTTTCATGGGCCTTTGTCCAGATTTTTGATGTTTCCAGGTTGAGAGGTATGATCGGGTCTCCTGTAAAAAAATCACTTTATTACCACTCTACTTGCATAACCAGTGGTCAAACCCTAGGTCATACTAAACACCGTGGCCCTGGCACACTAAACCTAGCAGTAAAGACAAACAATACTTAGTAAATGATTTATTTATTATTAGTTAACTGTATGAATGGACTGGCACAAGACTCTTTTCACCCACTTCCTGTGCCACATGGCTGAGACAAACAGTTACGGACATACAATGTTCAAAAGTGTGGTACTCGATATGTAACTGAAAGATTGATTAACTAAATACAGATTAAAATGATTTGCTGATGTTTCTATATACATCGCAGCATTATAAAGTACCATAATATATTTTCCTGCCTGTCCTTCCTTAAAATGTTGGGCTTTTTTAATTAAAAAGCTTAATAAACTTTTTTACTAAACCATGGCCCAAATAAACTGAAATTCTAATGTTATGAGGATAACTTGGGGTATCATGCTGTGCACCTATAGATTTTAATGGACACTTGTGTGCAGGATGGTGCACCCATTAAAGTCTGTAGATGCAAGGCATATTTGTTTAAGCTAACACCACTGGGTTAAAGTTCCCTGTTTTACTTAATGATGTTAGTGTACAGAAAATGCAAAAAAATAGTTTTCTTGATTAAGAAGAAGCCACAAATGTTCCTTGGGGGGGGGGGGGAGTACTGTTCAGTGGTTTATGTACCATATTCCCATCATGCAAAAGTTTCAGAGCAAATTACTTCAAACAAACTGAAACTATCTAAAATTACTAATAATACACATAGAAATAAGACTATATACAAATATTCATAATAAATAATGCAAAACATAGGAGAATCATCTGGAATTAACAAAAGGCTATTACTATGATACATCAATCTCTGTTTGCATGGGAACCACAGCCAATGAAAAAACATCTTCCCATTTCCCTGGAATGTGCAACCTGGCATTAGCTGTTCATTTCTATCCCCCTTCAGCCCATCTCTTCCAATATTCAACCATTACTCCAACTCAGGTCATCTGGGTGAAAATCATGGCTTTAGCCCATGATACCACAGCAACAGTGGTTTTACCTTCCTAAAATTTAACCACTTCTGTAGCAATGTGAATATAAGGGAGGGCCTTAATGTACATATTAAACTTGTGCTAAAAAACAGTAAGATATACTTTGCCAAAGGTGTTTCTGTACTCACACTAATTAACATCACCCACACAGTTGTGATCACATTCGTCTTGCAAATATTACAAAAAATAAAGACAACTAGTTATACAGTCATCTTCTTTGTTGAAATGCATGCTGATTACTGTAACTATATTCTAGTAATAGACTTAATTGTGTATATGAATGATTAGCTAAAGGAAACACAGCTATTTTATGTAATGACAGAGCAGAGAATTAAGGCTATGAATTTGTAATGAGCTTCTAACTATAGTACAGTGTTTATTCTTTCTGCCACTATTTGTCTGCAATGTGACTCTGAGAAAGTTACTTAACCAGACGGTGCTCTGAGACATTTGAAAAATTAGGCTAAGCCAGTCAGTGGTCTCCCTGACTGTATGCCTAATAACTACCTTTGAACCCATAGGAAACATTAACTACTCATGGTATTTAGAAGCCATTTACACAGACTGACTTTTGGGATAAAAAAATTCTCAAAAGTAATACTTAAAATCTTTATGCAATACAGGTTAGCTATACATTTTACGAGGAAGCAATTTATACAGTATGACTTTGGACATACAAATTTAATATGCAGTGTAACAGCTGACATAAAAGCAATAATATGCTGCTTTTTACATTCAATGATGCGTCAAGTAATGCTATACAAGACCCTAAAAGTAAAGGCAAGCAAAAACAGCAAGCAATGTGGCAAATGTGAATGTTTTTGATGCCGCCATAAAAAGTGGTCAGCTTAAATTGAAAGAGTGGAACCTGACTGTGAAGTTAATAGCAATGAAAATGAAAAGAGGGTTTATTCATGATTAGGCTGAGAGATGCCAGGTGTATGGGATACAGTACTGTTTATTCATAAGAAACAAACCATGGCTCCCCAACACAAGTTTGATTCTTTCTCAGTCGACATTCACAAAGGCAAATCTGGAAAAGTAAAGGGCAGTTGCAATAACATATATAGGCAATAACAAAACATGAAGAGGAATACTGTAGACACAATATCTACACAATGTTAAACAAATTATTTGTTTTCCAAAATTGTACATCACAGTATACGTTTAAAGATGTACATAAGTTAAGCAGAATGGTTCTTATTTTAAACTTAATAGTTTTGAAAATATGTTAATTATATGGAGAGTTGAACAATAATAAACAATGGCTCCTAGATCAGTTATTTTACGCATTGATATAAACTACAGAAGTTCTTGGCAAAAACACCTTTTTGAAGCTTAGGAGTTTTTGTGACAATTTTATCAGTAAATAAAATATTTTTTTTGTTCCTCAATTATAAGGATTGCATTAATTTGTTTTGTTGAAAGTGTATCTACATGAAGTAATAATTAGACTTGTAACAGGTCTGTGGTTGAATGGGTAATGCTGCATGATGGGTAATACTGCATTTTCAAAATATAGTCATGTATCAAGCAAGGGCGGCCATGGTGGTGCAGTGGTTAGCATTGTCGCCTCACAGCAAGAGGTTCTCTGGTTTGATCCTCGGCTGGGGTGCTTTCTGTGCGGAGTCTGCATGTCCTCCCTGTGGTTGAGTGGGTTTCCTCCGGGTGCTCCGGTTTCCTCTCACATCCCAAAGACAAGCTGCAGGTGGATTGGACACTCTAAATTGACCCTAGGTGTGAGTGCGTGTGTGTGCCTTCTGTGAAAGGTTGGGCGCCAGGCTGGCAACTCAACACTGTAAAATTCCACTGCCAATCATGAGCGGACAGGTGATCTGCAGTGGCGATCCCTAACCAGGAAAAGCCAAAAGAAGAAGAAAGAAGTCATGTATCAAGCAAGCAATAATGCCCAAAAGGGTGTGTGTTACTGTGTAAATAATGCCCACCCAGGGGTGCTTTCAGGCCCGTCGCAGCAGGCAGATTGCCTCATTTACTCAGTAACACATACCCTGGACAGCAATATTGTGCTAAGAGAATGGGATGTCAGTAAATTGCTGTTTTACTTATTTATTTTTATATTTTTGATGTCAAATAGTTTCTCCGCCTTATGTTTCAAACTTGCTGTAGTATATGTAAATGCTGTTGGAGGAAGGATTTTACTTCCAAAATATAACATTTCAAAAAATGTCCAGATATTTACCTTATTTTTTGGCCTGTTACTCATCAAATTTGTGGTTTACTGGCAATCATTAGGGAATAAAGTCAATAAATAATGACATACATTTGTGTTTCTGACAGTATTTCCTTCAGAAAATGCATGCCAACAAATGCTTTTATTATAGTAAAGTTCTAATTTTATATCAGCAATGTTTATAAAATTTGTTCCTAATTTTTAGCCTTTGTTTCCCCTATACCTTTCAACCTTTAAGCTCAAGAAACCTGGACAAATTACAAAATAATGGCAGGGACAAAGGTCTAAAATTAGGAACAAATTTTAAATATTGCTGTTATAAACTTAGAAATTTGGTAGAATAACAGTACTTGTGTTGGCTTGCATTTTTTAAAGGCTAAGATGTCTACAACTCAAATGTATGCCACCATTCTGTAAAAATCAGGACAGCTGTGAGGTATGGCTCTCCCCTTTATTTTAGGCTTCAGCCAGATTTCTTGAGCTAAGAGGTTGAGAGGTATGCATACCTCTTTATTGCTGCTACCACTGGTCGATCACTCTCACTCTCTCTCACAAACATTTGCGTGCACGAACACAAACACACACACACACACACACACACACACACACACACACACACACACACACACACACACACACACACAAACATACACACACACACACACACACACACACACACACACATGCAGACACACACATACACACACTTCTTCTGCATGCAAGCATGCATACACTCACACAGCACACAGAAACTTAACGATACATACACACACACACACACACACACACACACACACACAAACTTCCTCTTTCATGTATACAAGCACACATACACTCACACAGCAGACAGAAACTCAAACATACACACACATACACACACACAAACTTCCTCTTTCATGCATACAAGCACACATACACTCATACAGCAGACAGAAACTCAAACATACACACACACATACACATACACACACACACACACACAAACACACACTTTTCTTTCTTTTTTTTTTTTTACCGTTTCTTTTCATTTTATACTTGCTAAACTGCAAAAGCATTGTTTAGCGTGTGTAAAATAATGGCTTGATCAGTCTTACTCTCATGCACACATACACTCACACACACAGACACTTCATTTTTTTTTTAACATTCTGTATTTATTTTAATTTTATACTCACTAAACAACAAAAAAGCTGCTTAGCAAGCGTAAAACAATGGCTGCCATTAGCTTCCTTACTGTTCTAGATTCACAGCACTTTAATATGTTGCTGAGAAGCAGAGGACTCATTTTTGAGTGGGCACTAACTGTACATTAACACCCTGCTGGAGGACGTTCATTAAACAGTCAACATGTTGGTGTGCAGGTCACTCATTCGCTAATAAAAAATACCACCACTCAGAAACAATAACTGCCATTTATGTTTATTGATGTTGACTTACCAGTCCATTCTGGTGTTTCTTTCATCTCTGTAAAGTCTGCATTATATTCTCTGTACAACACCTTCCTATATGTAGTATCTTCATTGGTTCCCCTTGACCTGAAATTTCATAAATATGGCAGTAATAAGAATATAGCAAAAACAAAATGAAACCACAAAGAGGTAATGCTACATCTAGGAATTTTAAGCCAACATTCAAATACTCTACATCATATCCTGGCTAGTCTTAAATGAGTATAATTACAAACTGCCTATGCATTTATGTATAAACTGCCATTGTCATACTGAAACATGAATTGTACTTCCTTATCATGATTTGGAATTACTTTCTGCACTGACAGATGTTGCTAGTGGACAGAGTTACTCAGAAATGCAATACATTTGCAGTAGTTTTGAAGCACACAGTGAGATTGTTAGTTGTAATATACTAAGAAACATAGCAGCTGATTTTATCAAACTTTTGGTAAGGCTGCAGGGGTCATCAGGGTTATGACTCTCCACGCCAAGGTCAAAGATACCACTAGGAGTCAGAGTCAAATGTCAGTGCAGAGCTTACCCATGATAAAAAAGACCACTTTGCTTACATACTAGTAAACATAACTGTAATACTGTCTTTCATATATTTTTGTAGAAAAGCATTCATTTGCTCTGTAGACCTTGCCTGCCTCTTTATGCCTTCTTTTTATTCTGGAACTTGTATTCTAGCACCGTATAAGACATATGCCGTGACATAAGGTAGAAAGTAGCTATCAATGAGTCACACCTCAAGCAACGGTGCTTGTAGAAGTAACCACCAGTTAAAACTTCCCTATCTTACCTCCCACACAGTAAACTGTGATGTGATAATAGGTAACTGCTCTTATACGTTCTTTACATCTTATCATATCTCATTTGCCAAATGGCAAAAAGAAACAATAAGCCTGTCTAGTCTGTCCTTTTAAGTGCATTTCACATCTACCTCCCTCTATACCTACCATCCCACATATCCCTTTTCCAGAATCATCTGTTTAAAAAAGTGCTAATGAAGATGTAAGACAGATAGTTCTACAAACTGTCGCCTGTGTGCCTTCAATCTCCCTCTATATTTCCAGTAGAGTAATGAACCATTCACATCTCCCTGACATGATTTTGTGCTCCAGTATCACACAGCCCATCTCCAGAGCTGAATCATGATCATATACGGTCCTAGGCAGGTAATGGGCCAGAGCCCATGTCAAGCACTTCCAAATTACCATAAAACAATGTTAAAATTTCACAAAGTCCATACTGCTTTGTTTTCACATTTACAATAATAATAGAGATATGGGTTTTTTATTTCTAATTTTACAGCACAAACATTAAGATCATTTGCTAAATAAAAGAAAGAAATTTTAACAATGAAAACAAGCTTAGTATGTATTTACCCATTCATTCATTCTATGTTTACCAGGTAAATGAACTGACCTTAGAACCCTTTTCAGCCACAACCTGTGTACTTATTTACAACTGTGTTCACCATGTTACAAACAGGTACATTACAGCACGAAAATAACAACACTAAGACTCATAAACTGTATTTATATATTTGCATCTGTTAACTGGTAATGTCCAATAGTGCAGTCCAATTGTATGTGCTATGTAAACAGCAAGATAAAATAAAAGTGCAGCTGTGCATACCTGTTTACTTAACAGAGTAAAATTTTTTGAAGCATCTATCAGAAACAATATCCATTACACAAACCTCAGATGTTTAATGACTGGCTTGCAAATCAAATATGAAATAATAAAGCAGTGTGTTTTTAAGACAACAGCTGAAAAGTAGCAACATTTCTGCAACATGTAAGGGCAACATTTGGAAAGATGTGCCTATATCTGAATCTCAGGTGGGACTGAATTCAGCAGTGCAAGTACACTGTTAATTTCTAGTTATATTTGTAGGACAATATTCAAAATGAGGGACAGAGATATGTCACTCCATCTAACAAGCTCTGCAGCCTGATAAAAGACGACTTTAAGAGCACTGTGAAAATGATTTCAAATCCTTATGTTTATTCAGCATCTGGTAGTTTGTAAATGAATTTACAAATGATTTTTACAAAACACACACACAAGAAGGAAGGACGTCATTCTTATAAAACAGGATCAATTTTAAAATTCAATATAACCCAATAGCTGTCAACCTCTTACTTCGTGAATCGGGGACTAATCCAGAAATAATCTTGGACAATCAGGAATATATTTAAATACTAGTTTATTTTATTTAACCCAGCCACTGGGGATGCACAAGCCAGTACATTTCTTTGTGCCGGTCCCAAGCCCGGATAAATGGGGAGGGCTGCATCAGGAAGGGCATCCGGCGTAAAATTTTGCCACATCATATATGCAGAAAACTGTACAGAAATTCATACCGGATCGGTCGAGGGCCGGGTTAACAATGACCGCCACCAGTACTGTTGGCCAACAGGGTGTTGGCGGAAATTGGGCTGTTGGCCGAAGAGGGGGAAGGCATGCCCGAAGGCAGGTAAAGGCTAGGACTGTGATAGTGAGGGTCGGAACTTTGAATGTTGGCAGTATGACTGGTATAGGGAGGGAGCTAGCTGATATGATGAACTGAAGGACGGTTGGTATATTGTGTGTGCAAGAGACCAGATGGAAGGGGAGCAAGGCTAGGTGTATCGGAGGCGGTTTCAAATTGTTTTATCATGGTGTGGATGGGAGGAGAAATGGCATAGGCATTATCCTGAAGGAACACTATGCTAAGAGGGTTTTGGAGGTGAAAAGAGTGTTGGATAGAGTGATGTTTATGAAGCTGGAAATTGATGGTGTAATGATGAATGTTGTTAGTGCATATGCTCCACAAGTTGAGTATGCGATGGATGAGAAAGAAAAATTTTGTAGTGAGTAGGATGAAGTGGTGATGACTGTACCCAAGGGTGAGAGACTGGTGATTGGAGCAGATTTCAATGGGCATGTTGGTGAAAGGAACAGAGGGGATGAGGAAGTGATGGGTAGGTATGGTGTTAAGCAAAGGAATGCAGAAGGTCAGATGGTAGTGGATTTTGCGAAAAGGATGGACATGGCTGTGATGAATACATATTTTAACAAGAGGGAGGAGCATAGGGTGACATACAAGAGTGGAGGAAGATGCACACAGGTGGATTATATCTTATGTAGAAGGGCCAATCTGAAAGAGATTGGAGACTGTAAAGTGGTGGCAGGGGAAAGTGTAATTAGGTAGCATAGGATGGTGGTTTGTAGGATGACACTGGTGATCAAGAAGAGGAGGATGAGTGTGAGGGCAGCACCAAGGATCAAATGGTGGAAAGTGAAAAAGGGTAATTGTGAGGTGATGTTCAGGGAAGAGTTAAGACAGGCACTGGGTGGCAGTGAAGAGTTACCGAATAGCTGGGTAACTACAGCAGAGCTAGTAAGAGAGATGGCTAGAAGGGTGCTTGGTGTGACATCTGGAAAGAGGAAGGAGGACAAGGAGACCTGGTGGTGGAATGAAGAAGTACAGGAGAGTATACAGAGAAAGAGGTTGGCGAAGAAGAAGTGGGATTGTCAAAGAGATGAAGAAAGTAGACAAGAGCATAAGGAGATGAGGTGCATGGCAAAGAGAGAGGTGGCAAAGGCTAAGGATACGGCATATGAAGAGTTGTATAAAAGGATGGACACTAAGGAGGGAGAAAAAGACCTGTACCGATTGACTAGACAGAGGGACCGAGCTAGTAAAGATGTGAAGCAGGTAAGGGTGATAAAGGATAATGAGGGAAAAGTACTCACAAGCGAGGAGAGTGTGTTGAGCAGATGGAAGGAGTACTCTGAGGGGTTGATGAATGAAGAGAATGAGAGGGAGAGACGGTTGGATGATGTGCGGACAGTGAATCATGAAGTGCAGTGCTTTAGCAAGGAGGAAGTAAGGATAGCTATGAAGAGGATGAAGAACGGAAAGGTTATTGGTCCAGATGACATACCTGTGGAAGCATGGAGGTGTTTAGGTGAAATGGCAGTGGAGTTTTTAACTAGATTGCTTAATGAAATCTTGGAAAGTGAGAGGATGCCTGAGGAATGAAGAAAAAGTGTTTTGGTACCGATTTTTAAGAATAAGGGTGATGTGCAGAGCTGTAGTAACTACAGACGGATTAAACTGATCAGTCGCAGCATGAAGTTATGGGAAAAAGTAGTGGAAGCTAGGTTAAGAAGGGAGGTGATGATTAGTGATCAGCTGTATGGTTTCATGCCAGGAAAGAGTACTACAGATGCGATGTTTGCTCTGAGAGTGTTGATGGAGAAGTACGAAGAAGGTCAGAAGGAGCTGCATTGTGTCTTTGTGGATTTAGAGAAAGCATATGACAGGGTGCCTAGAGAAGAGTTGTAGTATTGTATGAGGAAGTCGGGAGTGTCAGAGAAGTAAGTAAGAGTGGTACAGGATATGTACGAGGGTAGTGTGACAGCGGTGAGGTCTGCAGTGGGAGTGACGGATGCATTTAAGGTGGAGATGGGATTACATCAAGGATCAGCTCTGAGCCCTTTCTTATTTGCAATGGTGATGGACATGTTGACAGACGAGATCAGACAGGAGTCCCCATGGACTATGATGTTTGCAGATGACACTGTGATCTGTAGTGAGAGTAGGGAACAGGTGAAGATGACCCTAGAGAGGTGGAGATATGCTCTAGAGAGAAGAGGAATGAAGGTCAGCAGGACTAAGACAGAATATATGTGTGTGAATGAGAGGGAGGACAGAGGAATGGTGAGGATGCAGGGAGTAGAGGTGGTGAAGGTGAATGAGTTTAAGTACTTGGGATCAAGAGTTCAGAGTAATGGTGAGTGTGGAAGAGAGGTGAAGAAGAGAGTACAGGCAGGATGGAGTGGGTGGAGAAGAGTGTCAGGAGGGATTTGTGACAAACGAGTACCAGTAAGAGTGAAAGGGAAGGTCTACAAGAGGGTAGTGAGACCAGCTATGTTATACGGGTTGGAGACAATGGCATTGACAAAAAGGCAGGAGTCAGAGCTTGACATGGCAGAGTTGAAGATGTTAAGATTTGCACTGGGTGTGACGAGGGTGGACAGGATTAGGAATAAGTATATTAGAGGGTCAGCCCAGGTTGGAAGGTTTGGAGACAAAGCCAGAGAGGCAAGATTACACTGGTTTGGATATGTGCTGAGGAGGGATGCAGAGTATATTGGAAAAAGATGCTAAGGATGAAGCTGCCAGGTAACAGGAAAAGAGGAAGGCCTAAGATAAGGTTTATGGATGTGGTGAGAGAGGACATGCAGGTGGTTGGTGTAACAGAGCAAGATGCAGAGGACAGGAAGAAATGGAAACAGTTGATCTGCTGTGGCGACCCCTAACGGGAGCAGCTGAAAGAAGAAAAAGAAGAAGATTTTATTTTATTTATTTATTTAACATTTGTTTACTGGGATAGTCCAACTGGGTTAACTGCCCATTTTCAGCAGAGGCCCTGAGAAAAAAGCTCCATGAACTTAAACAGTAAAGTACAGTACAGAAAAACTAAGATACATTTAATAATAATACAAACTATAACAACTGAATAAAGGCAACACATACACAGTACTGATAATAAAAAAAAACACATAAAACAAGAAGTAGTACATGTCATGAAAGGTAAGGCATGATTAATAACTGAACAATTTAAATACATGCAATACAATGGTTTATACTAGAGATACTGGGTTAACTATAACTGATTTGGATTAGATATTGATAGTTCTACAGAGCAGAGAGGTGTTTTTAGAGTCTAAGATAGTAATAAGTAATTAATAAGTTAATTATTGAATTGAATATATGTGTATAAGGACCTACAGTTGTTGAAGGGTGAGCTTTGAAAGGTAAGTAGCAGAGAAAGGAAATGGCTGGTCACTGTATAGGGGGTTGAGCTGAGAAGGGAAAGTAGCACAGACAAGGGGAAATAGTAGGTCCCAGTAGTGAGGGAGGGAATGAGGGGAAGTGACTAGCAGAATGGAGGAACCAGTAGTAAGGAAAGGAGTTAATTGTGATAGATAGTGGGAAGATCGAGGAAAGAAAGGTAAGGTGAATTTAGTGGAGGAGGCTGAGATAGAGAAGGTGGCTGTGGAAAAGTGGAAAATAGTAGAGGTAGTTGCTGGGTTAGGCAAGGGCTGTGCAAGAGCATTGCTACTTATTGGTTAGATGGGTCCTGAACTTGGCAGGGTTGGTAGCATTGAGGATATTCTGAGAGAATGGAGTTCCAGGCTTTCAAGATATGATTACAATATAGGGCATCTCTGAAGTTATTTTTAGATCTGGTGACTGTTAATAGGAATTTGTCTGTGAATCTTAGGGTTCTGAGGTTAGAGTATGGCAGGATGAGAGTTTGGAGTGCAGGACAGTTTTCTATTTGTACTGTTAACTTGAGAAGTTGACAGAATGGCAGAATACAAATCAACAGTAAAAGAAGTCTAACTTTATTTATTGTCATCATTTATTCCACTTTTTTCTCTTAAGATCACCAGCTTTAGGAGAAATTAGGACAGACAATGCAAAATTTTGATCCAAAATTAGGGACAGTTGAGGGGTATGCCACCAACCAATCAAAAGACCACTAAATTTTGAGATCTAAAAGACAACTCACCTAACCCAAACTCTACAGTCTCCTAAGCTAATAACAACAAATATATCTTGTCATTTTATATCTGTTTGCCTCCATCCATTTATCCACTACCCTTTTTTTGTGTTTTTGCAAATGGGATCATGGTGTCACTTCAACAGTGACAATCATCTACACACAATGATCATAACACTGGGGAGATGGTCCTGCCATGGTTGTTCTTCCATATGACACATATGCATATACAGTCACACCTATATCCAATTTAGAGTATACAATCTACCTACTGCATGTCTTCAGAACGTGGGAGAAAACAGGAGCAAACCCACAAAAACATGGGGAGGACATGCAGACTCACCACAAAAGACTTCTCAGTCAAGAACCAAACCAGAGGACCTCTTAAAGTTAGTCATCAACACCACCTGTTGTGCAATCTGGTTTCCTGCCAAGATGACAAAAATGTAAAAGTAGCAGCCTATCCTCCATATCACAGCTGCATTCAGGTGTCAGTGCACTTTGGTTCACAGTAATATCACAACTGCACATTCTCCAACAGCTGCTAAAACAGAATTCTTCACCTCTTTAAGTTGCCTATTCCATTCCATGAAATGTCAAACTCTTACTTCTGCCACTGCTATAATCCACACTACATGCCTAATTTTTTTTTCACACAAATCACAGATGTTTTCAAAGGTAGCACCATTAAGTTTCAACTTCCTGGGCTTTCTGCTCTGTGCATCTTGCCCATTGGTAGGTAGTTTACATCATAGGTGCTGTCCTATAAACTGAAAAGCATCCTGCTGACATACAGGCTGCAACACTTTAAACATACAAGGGAGAGGTATGTTGCAGGTCACAGAAGCATAACATGGTCACAGCCTAAATCTGTCAGTGGAGTATATTCATTTGATGTCTTACCTGAAATGAAAAACTTTTTTGACAAAACAGAATAGTTGTTCAGTCAGTATAGTTTTTTTTCTTTCTAAAATGAGGAATGCAGCAAAAAATAATGGTCTCGTACACAGTTGGAAGTAAACACTAATAACTTAAACCCCAACAAACATAATTAAATTAAAACTTTGTTAGGCACTTTCATCCACAATGAAATTGAACTTCTTGGTGGAAAAAAGGGCCTAATAAAGTTTTTATTTAATCTAGTCTTCAGGGAGAATTTCTGGTTTAAAATGAAGAACTGTCTAGTTTTTATGCACTGTAACTGATGTCCACTGCGAGTTATCATGTCAACCAATTTGCTTGGTAGACAGCTGGAAATCAGACATGATGAACAGCATATACATTACCTTTTCATGTTTTTAGGAGGCAACAAAGTATTTGGGAAGTATCTTGTCTGTCTTAGTCTTACTACATATTAGCTAAGTAAGCTAAGCTAACAATCTCATCTGATTTTTGACATCATGTTGCCTTTTTTTCCCCTGAGGCTGCAGACACTGACTGCATATCCTCTGACAGCATTAACATAATGACTGACCAGAAGCCTTGACAGGGCCTACTAGCTGGAACAGGGCCCTAGGCATGTGGCTCAGTTGCCTTGTGCAAGATCCACCTCTGCCTATCTCTTCTGGTCTCAGATGAAAACAGCTCTATCTCTCATGACCTCTATTTTTATTTCCTTCCATATCACACATCTTTCTGGTAGCTTTCCTCTCATTTCCTTCCAGCTTCCTGAGGCCCTTTTCCATATATGGCCTCAAAGCTGTTCACAGTGTTCAAGGTGTGGTCTTATAGAGTGGAATCATTACCTCTTTGCGTCTGGGGACACACCTATACCTCTAAACCTGCTTACATTGGAAATCTGGACAAAGGCTCTTGAAAAGTATGTATATCTAACCAAAAAATCTGGATACCTAATTAGCACAAAATTTGCAAATCAAGTAGCAAACATCTTCTCAATTCTAGGATTATGGCATATAACACATTCATAATAAGTGTCCAGGCTGCTATTAAAAATATCTAAACCAGTGCTTGTTTTACTGTAATTTGGTAGTGTATTCCATGCATCAGTTGCTATCTCAGAGAACCAATTAGTACACTTCTCATTCTTACAGAATCTTCTACATAGGCTGTCTGAAAATACTCTACTAATTTTTGATAACCCCAAACATTCCCAGAGGAAGCTGTCTGTAAATGCCCTATATACTTGAATAAGTTCTCCTCTTAAATATCTATAAGAGATGCTGTACAAGTTTAAATATTTTAGGCTTTCATTTTTTTCTCCTGTGCCCAAATGGTAAATTTAGTCAAGTTCTTTTCCAGACAGGCGTCCTCTCCTGTTCAGCTGGTGAATCTGGGAATCTTGAGGCAATGTTACAACTGCCTCATGTACACAGACAACCCTCTCCTCCTCCCGACAAATACAAATATATGTGAGAGATGCAACTATATAGCCAAACTGGAGGCTGTGCTCTCTCAACTCAGTACTGGCAAAACTAGTCAGGAGGAGAAGGTAACCACGCACACCACAATCCCAGTCTCACACAGACCTATCACAACTGCAAACCAAACACAAACACACAAAAACATACTCAGAGGCTCTAATTAAAAATCTACCAAAACAACAGAGGCCTCCAAAGCAGACACCCAAGCGACCACTACCTCAAGACATAGCACATGCAACACATAGTTTACAAAGTCAGTGTGCTAAACAGTCACAGCCCTCAAGGCCAAACAACATGCCAGATACACCTGTAATAGATGACTCCATAGTCAGACACACTGACGTCCCGCTCACCAGACTGAACAAGAAAAAGGTTACAGTAAGCTGCCTGTCGAGCGCTAGAATCCACCACATAACACAAGCACTCAGTTCACTCCAAAGCAAGTACAAATATGACTCGGTCATTGTCCATGCCGGTGTGAATGACCTGAGATGTACCTCCCTGGACTACATGAAAAGAGACATAGAGGAGCTCTCTGATTATGTAACCCAAGCCGGTATGACCCTGACCCTGAGCAGCATCTTAGCTTCACCAAGAATGATGCCACAGTACAGAGACAAAATGGCCAGCTTTAACAATTGGCTTAACTACTGGTGTCATTCAAAGGGGATCCAATATCTGTCAGCTTGGGATGACATGCTTGACAAGCCATGCTGCTTCGCAAGGGACGGCTTGCACCTGTCACCCCTGGGCTTCCGGATATTAGCCAAGGCTCTTGCCACCCCCACAGTGCCTTTTTTAGGCAAGGCTCAAAAGACAAACCCACCTCCCTAGAAAACACAAGTGAAAAAAAACTAAGGGTAATGCTGCTCAATGCCAGAAGTCTAAACCTCAAAGCCCTCCTCAGTATGGAGAACATCAATGTCTGTGCAGTGACTGAAACCTGGTTCAAGGCTCCTGAGAGCACCCCAGCACTACCATGTTAAACCTCATATCATGCTTTCCGGCCCCAAAACCTGGACCGAACCACAAAAGGAGGGGGAGTATCCATATTCATCAAAGATACCCACACCTCCAGGTTAGTGGCTACGCACGAAGCATCGGAGACCATCCAGGTGCAACTAACCATAGGCAAAACTGCCCTACAGTTTGTAGCATGCTACAGACCACCCTCTCAAACTCAGGAACCCCACTCAGCCTTCCTGAAGACACTGGAAAGTATGAACGTCTCTCCAAATACCATCATATTGGGAGACTTCAACTACCCAAACATAGACTGGGAACATTACTCAAGCCCCAACACCCTAGCCCAAAGGTTCCTAGAATTCATAAACTCAAATGCGATGGAACAACTAGTCACTCCCACAAGCGGAGATAATATACTAGACGTGATCATCACAGCCCCCACCTCCTGCACAAAAGACCACAGTGAAGAATTTCTCAAACGCCGACTGCACACTTCTTAAGACTGAAGTGGTATCCTTCAAGGCCCCTGGGCCAGTGGAAACTACAACCCACACCGCTGAATCCTTTATAAATGCCTTCTACAGACACCTTCAAGAATGCATGGATCATGCAATCCCTAATAAAACCAAGACCCATTCCCACAAAGGCAAGCGTCCTGTCTGGTGGACCCCAGCCATTAACAAACTTTACAACAGGAGGAGGAAGCTACTACATGACAGAGCAAAATCCCTAAAAGGGAAGGCATCTCTGATCAGTACTAGCAAAAAACTACGATCACTCATAAAATCATCCAAGGCCAACTTTGAGAGAAAAATCGCAAAAGACACAAAAGACAATCACAAGGCCTTCTTTAGCTATGTTAGAAACCTGGGTGGAAACTTCCAGATATGCTCAGAGTTAGTCCAAAATGACACAAAATACACTGAACCCACAGACATTGCCAACATTCTGGCAGACAGGTTCAGTGCAAATTTCTCTGCCCCTTCCCCCCCAAAAGGAGAAATACCTATCCCAGCAGAGTGCAGCCTCCCTAACATCTCAGATGCCCAGGTGAGAGCCGCCCCCTCCAAAGCTAAAAACACAGCATCAATGAGACCGGACAGTGTCCCGGGCTGCGTGCTACATGAACTCCAAGAGGAACTAAACCAGCACATAAGGCTGCTGCTTAATCTTAGCCTTAATACAGGATATGTACCCAAAGAGTGGCGTACAGCAACAGTGGTCCCACTCCACAAAGGAGGTGCTTCTACAGACCCTGGAAATTACCTCCCCATAAGCTTGACGAGCCTGGTCTGCAAAGCTATGGAGAGGATCATTATGGAACTCATAAACAAAGACATTGGGGACCTACAGACATTGGATCCTACCCAATTTGGCTTTGTCAAGGGCAGATCCTGCCTTTTGAACCTGGTCAACTTTTTTGAAACAGTCACTAAGGCCATTGATGAGGGTAAGGCAGTTCACACAGCCTACCTTGACCTTGCAAAAGCCTTCGACACAATACCCCACTCAGGCATCATAGACAAACTCACCAGCTTAAATGTAAACCCATATGTCACAAGATGAGTTGCAAACTGGCTCAAGGACAGAACCCACAAGGTCAGAATTGATGGAGCCATGTCAGACTCTAAGCCAGTCACAAGCGGTGTCCCACAGGGCTCAGTCCTGGGACCCCCTCTTGTTCGCCATTTATTTTTCCGAGGTACAAGCAAACATAGGAGGATTGTGGCTGACAAAGTTCGCAGATGACTGCAAACTGGGCACCATAATTGATACTCCAGCGGACACAAGCATCCTTCAGAAAGGCCTCATAGAAACGGATAATTGGTGCCAGAGCCATGGCCTTAAACTGAATGCCAAAAAATGTATAGTCATACCCTTTGGGAAAAACAAGGTATCCACAAATGACCACATAGGTGGTAATCCATTAAGTACAGAAGAGGTAATCAGGGGCCTAGGGACCCAAGTTGACAGTAACCTCTCATTTGACAATCACATTGCCAAGGTGGTTAGGAAGACCTTCTATATTGCCCACCTTATCATGAAGGGATTCACATCTAGATCAAGAGAGGTCATTGTGCCCCTGTACTCTTCTCTTATCAGGCCCATGATTGAGTACAATGCCCCATTTGGGATGTATCGTACCCGACACCTGCAGCAGTTAGAAAGACCCCAAAAGTTCCTCACCAAGAGGATAAAGGGTCTCAAACATATGTCATATGCTGCCCTGCTGAAGAAACTCCAGCTCTATTCAGTTGCATACTGCCTACTCAGAGGTGATCTATGCCTGACGTACAAGGCCATGTCCAATCCGGAATTAATGGACATGCTCCACCTCAGAAAATCCAAATCCATCAGAGCCACGAGAGCAAGAGATTTGAACCTCAACACAAAAATAAATAGGACGTGCTGGAGGGATAGATTCATAACCAAGAGGCTCCCTACACTCTGGAACAGAATCCCAGTCCATGTTAGGCAGAGCACCTCACTAACTCTCTTCAAGAGAAATCTTGACGAGTGGATGGGAGATCGTAGGTTTACCCTGGGGTTCATCTCTGTGTCACTGCTAGACAGAGGCACAGTAAACTAAACCCTAAATGGGCATAGTATTCTCATCCCAAGGGGTGGCGAAAGCCACACACACTCTGGCTAGGCTTATAAATGCCCTAGGGCAGATAGCCTGGTATGAACCTATGAACCTATGCCATCTGTAACACATGTTATCAGTTTACCCAATCTACATACAGATTGTAGAACACCTCAGATGAAAAAGATAGGTCTGAAAGATACAATCTAAACAAGTAAGGGTCTAGGACAGAGCCTTGTGGGACACCCTGACAGTAACCAAGAATTTTACGTGTCTGTTTGCTGTATGATACTTGCCATGTCCTTCCTGTAAACCATGCAGCTTGTGACACCCGTGCACTGGCCCAGCAATCAAGAAGCCCCATCAGTGAGGGGCTTCCACATTGGTAAGGATAACAAGTGCACGCACAGTAAAGTACAATTTCCCTTAACAGCACAGAGAGATCACAGTCAGTCTGGGGCTGGTTTCTCCCTTTCTCTCCAGATCCCCAATAAGACTCCCCACTGGCACAGCTATAGGGTGTAGATCTCACTCTAGTGGTCAAGCTAAAACCTCCAGCACCCTCTCTGTCCAACCAGTGCTTCATGTCCCTACTCAAGTAGCTGACACACACACACACACTTTAAGATATGACTTATATACAACCACACAGACACTCCTGGGGAAGGCTGGCACAGGTTTACTAGCTGTGCCCCTTCTTTCCAGGTTATAAGGTAGTACTCACTGCCACCAACCACTAATATCAGCTACTAATAAGGTCCTTATCAAAGGGTGCCCAATTATTACTGTGCAATATTATTATCCAACTGGTAAGTGTGACTGAATAGCAAGAATATTGGAGTGGCTTTGTACAGTATCACTATATACATGCAATGTACTCTACACCTTAAATTATCTCTACACAAAACAGCCATAGTTGAAAGGTTTTAACATGCATTCTTGCAATGAAAAGGGAAGATATGTCTTTTTAAATATTTAGCCTCTTTAAATATTTTGGTTTCTGTAATCTTGTGACTTTAATGAATTGGCTCCTTTTCAGAGGGTAAAGGGTATTTAAAAGGAAGTACTTTAAATGTTTTATTACTACTTGAAAAAGCCTTGCACTTGGGCAGAGTGAAAGTGCTTGTACATTATTATTTTATAATAAATACATTTCTAGCTAATTCAGTGTGCCTGGACCATTCATCTTTTGAATAACTTATTCAAAATTACTTCCTCTATTATTTTTCCATAACATAAAAATAGACTTAAGGGTTTATTTCCGTGAGTTTGGTTTTGAGACTTAAAGGTCTGTATGACTCTGGATCTGTCCTACTCCCCTTTCCCTTAAAGACAGATTTAATAAGCACGTCTCCAATTTTGAGGAATTTCCCCATATTTATAAGACCTAGTAAATAATAAATATAATGGTAGTGTAAGGTCATGCTGAAGTGTTCTCAGTTCATTATTACTAATTTCATATTCTCCCTGTGCTTTGTAGGGATCCAGTTTGCATAGCTCTTTTTCAATATAATCTAATTTGATTTCAGTATCCGAGATTACCTGGATATCACTAGGACAACTTATCGCCCCCTTTGTGGTGTCAAACTGTTTTTCATAAGATTTTGTAAATATATCTATAATCTGTTGTGTCTGAGAATAAATTTTAGAATCTACACACAGTTTATCAATCTGCACGTCTTTACTCCTTTCACATCTTATGTATCTATAAAATGGTTTTCTATTAGGCTCAATATCTTTATATAAATTTTCTTCAAAAAGTTCTTGATCTTGTCTCACGCTATGCTTAATTTGTATGTCCAGCTTGTTTATTTCAGTTTTCAAAGTTGTAGTTCGACCTCATTTACATTTCTTACATTTTTGTCCCTTACCTTAACCAGATATCTTAATCTTATGAAAATATATCCCCCTGAAAGCTGAATGCCTAGATCCTAATGTTAAAAATTATTTTTGGATCTTTTTGCACTCATACAATTTCTATTTCAAAACTTTCCACATTCCTTCTGCTGTTTTTCAATTGGACACATCACTCCAATTAGTTTTACTGTTTGACTGTTTTTGCTTCCATATAATCTGTACTTAATCTTCTGTGCATTGGTTTAGATTTCAGTTTGGCAGAATTATCTAGCAGCAAATGAACCTTTATAATCCCTTGATCACTGCACATCAAAGGTGGTAAAACTTGACATAAAGTAATAGTCATTTATTTAGGAACACAAACAATATCTAGTAAGTTCCATTCTCTGGTGGTTTGTTTACAATCTGAAGTAATTGTTGTTCCTGAACATATGTTATGTATAATTCCCATACTAATGTTGTTGAATCAATATTATGACAGTCCATTTCTGATAAATTTAAGTTCCCAGCCACTATTATTCTTCCCACCTGTGTTTCATGCAAGAAATGTATTAATTTTTATACATCATCAACACTTGAATTTGGTGGTTTATACACTCCAACAATTGTTATATGTTCCAGGGCTGTCTTTATTGTCATAGTTACACAGTCTATAGTACTGGTGTTATCACTAAACATGTAATAATCACAGGTCTCTTAACTATCTTTAATCCCTATCATAACACCTCCACCTGTTTTTGTTAGAATGTCTGTTACAATAAAACAATTATACCCTGAAAGAACTGGTTTCCAGTTATTGTTCTTTAACCACATTTTACAAACAGTAACATCAATCTTGTGGGAATGTAGTAAATTTTCCAATAAAAAAATATTAATACTCCAAGCATTAACAAACTTCAGAGATGCATCAAATGTTGCTGTGAAATGTAAAATTTTCGACCTGGAAAAAATCCTGCCTTGTGTTTGTCAGATACTTTAAAATATCTGCTGCAAAACCTCTCTTCCCTGATCTTGACAAATGCATGTCATCTTGTCTAAACACGTGTGCCCAAAATTAGTCTCAGATGTTCTACACATTTGCATTTTTTTAAACGAGACATTTTTTTCTCATGTAGGTATTTACCCAAAAAATTATTTGACTCACGGTGACCTGACTCTCCTTTCTATGTGTGATTTGTGGAAAATACATCCTAACACCTGTACCAGCTGTGCTATCTAAGAGGGCTGTAATTTCTCTACTAACAGTCGGAGAGTCTTTGTGGATGAGATAATTTGTAATGACATGAATAAAAACAGATACATGCTTCCTTACATTGAGGAATAAGGCTCGTCTCAGATCCTCTGTTTTTGCTCCTGACAAGCATAACACTATTTGATGTTCATTATCTTCTCTGCAAATGTAAGTATCAGCTCCTCTAATAACTGAATTTCGAATTACAAGAATATCTTTTCTGACCAGATCTGAAGAATCTTCAACCTCTAATTCAGTAATATCTGCTCTATCAATTGTTACAAAGGAATGATCTTCATCACCATTAGTCTTATTAATCCTACTGTTTTCATTTTACATTTACAAGTATACAATACTTATCCAGCTGGCTTTGTGAATCCACAACTTCAGCGATGTTGTCAACGTCTATCTTTCTCATCTTTTTTTCTTACAGTAATGTTCTTCAGTTCTTTCATGTACAGTTTTGACTGCTTCCTTTTCACCTGCCCCTTGTCTCTTTTTTCTACCTTCTCTTTTGGAAAAATTCTGCCCGAAGGTTTGCTGATAGAAAAATATTATCATTCCCTGTAACCTGTGTGTTAGATAACAAAGCAGTGTCCTTTGTAGTACGTATTCTCTTTACTTTACATTTACCAGTTTCTTCTTCTTCTTCTTGGTTACTTGTTGTAAACTTTTTTCTTTCCTTCTTTGGTCATTTTCCTCTAAATGTTCTGAATCCTTAGATCACTGAATATTTGTATCCAGAATTCCAAACTTGTGCATTGTCTTGTTTCATAGCGTTTGACTGATCTTTACAGACAATAGACACATAATTTCCTAAATGTGTTCTATTTGTTCTTTGCCTAAAATTACTGTAACAGCAGTTTTCAAAGTCATGCCAATTGCAATCATCATCAGTATGTCCAGATGTATTACTATTAATGGTAACCAAATCATCCAACTTTTTGACATGAGGAAAAAAGATCACCAGTGTTATCAGAAGTTACCTTTAAATATACATAACATCTACAACATTGTACAATATATTTTTGCTTTAGCAAATCATTAATGGCATACTCATTTAAGGAATTCAGCTGCAAATGGTTAAAAAATTCTAAAAGAAAAGAATTATCAAAATCAGTTATGACAGAATTCAAAGAGAACCTAAATCAACTTCCATGAGAAAAAAACACAAAAACATATAACTAAATACTAAATTAAGTACAGTAAAGTTGTTGCTCTGATCATACAAGTTCTGAAAGTCGGACAAAAGTTGGAATTCCTTTACATCACGCGTGAATGCACACAGTGGCTTCTGTCTCTGTTACTCACAGCCACACCTGTTTTTAACAGTAAAAATAAATAACAAACCAAGACAGGATTGTTTAGATAAGTTCTGGACTGTCTATCTGCACTCTGTGTGACTTTATAGCTGACTAATCTGCATTTAGATCAGCAAAAAGTTGTTATTAGGCCTGCTGTACCAAATAAACTATTTGTTTATTAAATGGATGATTGACTTGGTCTGGAACAAAAATGCATTTGAGCAATGAACTGGGTACCAGACAGAAGTGACAATTCATAGAGAGGTACAGAAGCACTACATACTCTAGATTTTGTAATTTGTACACAGAATAATGCATGTATGTAATACATTATTGTCTGTAAACATGAGTAGCACATGAAACATTTCGCATGGATATTTATGGATTAATTATGAATATTTCATTAATTTCTGCTGTTTTTCCAGGTAGAAATAGCTCTTGCACACTTGAGCTGGCTGCCTTGTCATTTGCTCTGTGATCTGCCCTAGTAATACATAGAACCTGGATGCAGAATATCTTTAATCACAGACCGCTACTTTCTGAATGGCATGTCCAGCTGTATACTCACACCTAGTGTAAGACGAGGGTAATATCATAAAAAACATTTTTAAGTACCTTGAAGACACAGACAGGTGCAGATGGAAGATGCTGTTTTTGTTCAAGAAGACAACAATGAGGATACAAAACATGGGTATGAAGGAGACAGAATAAAAAGATATTTGGAATATACATTTACTTGTATACTAATTAGATGACTGCACTTGATTACATAGACCAGTCACAGAAAGGCAAAATGATTCTAGCTTATGTTCGATTACTGGGTTTGGTCCGAAGATTTTATTTATAGACCTGTAACAGTGATTGGTTAACTGGCTTACATAAAGTCATATGGTTTGCAAGTGAAGTTTGAGGGAATCGGGAGTTACTACAGAATAAATAATCTGTGTCAAAGCACAAGATGCGGTGTGCTTTTAGGGTGGGAGCTTTTGGTGTTACTTGAAGAGTGCTGGGAGGTTTTTACTATAACTACCTATAATCATATTACTTTTGTATAAATACTAACTCCTTCCACTTCTTTTGGTGTGCTCAACATTGCATATCCTCTTACCTACTCAGGGTTATGCTGCTAACTGCTTAAATGAGGTTGTGGGGTTTTGATTTTATTCCAACACAGGCTACAGTCAACATCAATAAGCTTTAACATATTTCCCTATATTTGTTTTAAATTTTTTGTAACTTTTCTGCAAAAATGACAAGTGCATTTAGGGATAAAAATAATCTGCCTTAGATCTGGTCAGGTACATGCACACACGTGTGTGTGTGTGTGTGTGTGTGTGTGTGTGTGTGTGTGTGTGTATATATATATATATATATATATATATATATATATGTGTGTGTGTGTGTGTATATATATATATATATATATATATATATATATATATTTATCTCTCTGAATCTATACAGATATATGCATCAACTTCACTTTGTCAAATGCTTAACTGGTCAGCAGAGTGAAGTTTGTTATCTATTTGTCAAGTCTACATACTGTTGCATGCACATTTGTTCTAATGCAGATATCATACATAACTGCAGATCTCAAAAGCAGGAAGATGGACTGTTAAAGGTAAGTGTGGGTTTTGGGTTGGGACTGCCTGTGTGAATGTTAGCAGTTTAAAAATAGAACAAATTTTAGGTAAAGGGATAGATTCAGTGTTTTTGTGTGTGTGTGTGTGTGTGTGTGTGTGTGTGTGTGTGTGTGTGTGTGTGTGTGTGTGTGTGTGTGTGTGTGTCTGTGTGGGATGTTAATGTTGAAACATTTAGATATTCCAAAAATGTTGGCAATGGGGATGGGAGTGTGTCTCTGAGTGTTTGTGGGTAAGTGTTACAGTAAGGGCTATTTAAGGGGATAGATGTAGTATTGTGCATATGTGCTAATGTATGTGATGTGTGTCTGAGTGTCTTATGTACTGATAGTGATACATCAATAATTAATAAGTTTGATTTCTAAGGTACTGTGTAGGGATGGAGTTAGGAATAGGGGGCAAAATTAAGTGGAGCAGGGGAGTAAGGATTGTAGAGTTTATATTTCTTGGACCGCAATGACTTTCAAAAGCTGTCCATAATTACCATACATTCCATTTAAAATTTAGCATTAATTTGTGATACAGTCCAAGACATCAATAAATACTTTCCTTATGTCATAATCTTTGACAAAGGTATTTTCCTATTTATCTCCACTGGACATTTTAATAGGCTAGTTTTAAGTGCATGTTTCTCTTTGCGTCATTGTTTCTTGCTTGTTTCTTTGCTGTTGCTACATTAGCTGAGCCATTGCTCCTAGAATGTTCTTAACAGACACTCCTCAGCTCATTTTAATAGACAGGCACTATGAAAAAGATTCATTCTTTAAAATACTCTTTGATACTCTGATATTGTTACTTACTTTCATTTGCATTCGCATTTTTTTTTTTTTGCTTTTATTTTGAGATATATCAGTTCGTAAACATTTTGAACTTTGCAAAAGGGTTTCTCCACTGAACTTGTGATGCAGCTTTGCTCCTCAAAAGTTACAGCTTGGCTTTTGTACTGAGCTATTTCCCCCTCGTATAAATCATTTACTTTTGCTGTGGACTTCCTTTCTAGTCCATGCATTTCTATAACTTGACATGGAGTCCTGTGAACTAAACACACAGCTAATCCTCTTCTGCTGTAGACTCGATTTCAGGCAATACTATGCATTTCTTGAAATTTCCATCAAGTCATGTGCTCCTCACACATCATCTATACTGTTGTGGACTACCTTTACTCACCAGAAACCTCTAAGATAAAGTACTTTGTTTTCGTTAACTTTGCATCAGGCTTTATATAAAAAGCCTACATTTCCTTTGTTAACTGCAGCTTATTCCTCCTTTGATCCACATCCTTCTCCAGCAACTTCACATTGTGAGCCCATGTTTTCCAATCACTGCAATTCAATTTGTCAAGAATTCTTTTACCTAATGTAGTTCAAACTCTATTTTAGCCACACTTTTTATACTCCAACCACTTTGCATAAACACACTTTTAACAACATTTCTAACTCTTTGCTTTACTTTCCAGTTGCTCAAAGTCAGCTATTTGACCTTTTTTTAAAAAAACAACCACTAAATTTTCTTTGTAAGTTCTATTTTGTATTTTGCTTCCTTTTCCTTTTCTCACTTTGCTCAAAAACAATAAACCCTGGTCATGCCTTAATTAAAATTTCTATAACCACATGCAGCCTGAAGATTACCTCTCTTAAAGGGATAACGATTCTTTGAAATTCTGCTTGACACAGAATCAAACTTCTGTACCAAGATATGATTTAAATAAGACACAAAAGTTTCACTACTCTTCATTACATTTTGCAGTGCTAAAACATTACCCGTATCACCACTCTTAAATTCTAACATTTAATGTAGCCCATTTGTGTGTGTGCATGTGTGTGTGTGTGTGTGTGTGTGTGTGTGTGTGTGTGTGTGTGTGTGTGTGTGTGTGTGTGTGTGTGTGTGTGTGTGTGTGTGTGTGTGTGTGTGTGTGTGTGTGCCCCCCCTCTCTCTCTCTATATATATATATATATATATATATATATATATATATAGATACACATACATATTTATATCACATACAGTGGATAGAAAAATTTTACATACCCCTGTTAAAATGCCAGGTTTTTCTGATATAAAATAATGAAACCACAATAAATCATTTCAAAACTTTTCCCACCTTTAATGTGACCTATGAACTGTACAATTCAATTGAAAAACAAATAAATCTGTTACAGGAAAAATTTTAAAAAATAAAAAACGTACAATACACTGGTTGCATAAGTATGCACACTCTTAGCCTAATACTTTCTTGTGTGTGCACACCCTTAAACTAATTCTTTGTTGAAGCACCTTTTGATTTAATTACAGGATTCAGTCTTCTTGGGTAAGAGTCTATCAGCATGGCACATCTTGACTTGGCAATATTTGCCCACTCTTCCTTGCAAAAGCACTCCAAACCTGTGAGATTGTGAGGGTATCTCTTGCACACAGCCCTCTTCAAGTCACCCCACAGATTTTCTATTGGATTTAGGTCTAGGCTCTGCTGGGCCATTCCCAAATTTTAATTGTCTTCTGGTGAAGCCATTTTTTTGTTGATTTGGATGTATGCTTGGGGTCATTGTTGTGTTGAAAGGCAAAAGTTCTCTTTATCTCCAGCTTTCAAGCAAATGCCTGAAGGTTTTGGGACAAAAGTTACTGGTATATGGAACTGTTCATAATTCCTTCCACCTTGACTAAAGCCCCAGTTCCAGCTGAAGAAAAGCAACCCCAAAGCATGATATTGCCACCAACATGCTTCACGATGGGGATGGTGTTCTTTTGGTGATGCGAAGTATTGTTTTTGCGCCAAATGTACCTTTTGGAATTGTGGCCAAAAGTTCAACCTTGGTCTCATCAGACCATAACACATTTTCCCACATGCTTTTTGGAGACTTGATGTACTGTTTTGCAAATTTTAGCCAGGCCTGGATGTTTTTCTGTGTAAGCAAAGGCTTCCATCTTGAAACCCTACCCCATAGTCCAGACATATGGAAAACATTGGAAATTGTTGTCACATGTAGTACACAACCAGTACCTGCCAGAAATTCTTCCAGCTCCTTCAGTGTTGCTGTAGGTCTCTTGGCAACCTCCCGCTGACCAGTTTTTATCTTGTCTTTTCATCAGTTTTGTAGGGACATCCAGTTCTTTGCAATGTCACTGTTGTCCCACATTTTCTCCACTTTTTGATGACTATCTTCACTGTGTTCCATGGTATATCCAGTTCTGTGGAAATTTTTTTGTACCCTTCTCCTGACTGATACCTTTAAACAATGAGATCCCTTTGTTGCTTTGTAAGCTCTCTGCAACCCATGGCTTTTGCTGTAGCAGACAACTGAGTAAATGTCAGGAAAATCCTACTAGGACAGCTGAACTTTATTTGGGGTTAATCAGAGTCTCTTTAATTGATGGCAGGTGTGTACCCAAAAACACTGAATGTTGGAATTAAATCAAAAGGTGCTTCAACAAAGTATTAGTTTAAGGGTGTGTACACACAACAAAGTATTAGTTTAAGGGTGTTCACACTTATGCAACCAGCATATTGTACATTTTTTATTTTTTATGTTTTTCCCCTAACAGATTTGTTTGTTTTTCAGTTGAATTGTACAGTTTATAGGTCACATTAAAAGTGGGAAAAGTTTTGAAATGATTTATTGTGGTCTCATTTTTTTTATATCACAAAACCCTGGCATTTTAACAGGGGTGTGTAAACTTTTTATATCCACTGGGTGTATATATATATATATATATATATATATATATATATATATATATATAAGTAGATATATATAAAATATATGGGTCTACTTCACTTAATGGAACACCAAATGTTCGACTTTCATATAGCCGAGACCATATGATCAAACATTTGAATGTTGGAAAATGTGAAAAAAAAAATTAAACAAAACAAAAAAAAAAACAGTGCGAGCAGGGAGGCAAGCACCCCTGTACCCCCCCCAACCTCCCACTATTTAAATGTACCAACTCCCAGATTGCACTACATTAAGGTAAAGGGAAATCTTCCCATTCCGTGCTCTACAGAGATCCCCATTCAGACCGACCAAACTTTTAAAGGTTTGATCATATGGTCTCGGCCATATGAAAATCGAGCTTTTAAAAGGTCGACCTTCTAAAGGGGACCCATAATAAAAATATATATATATATATATATATATATATATATATATATATATATATATATATATATATCTTATATATATATATATATATATATATATATATAGACACACACACACACACACACACACACACACACACACATATATATATGTGTATATATGTAGAGTCTATATTAGATCACCAAACGCTTAGGTAAGCGAACGGTGATTAATCAACCCCATATAAGTGAAAGCTTACAAAACCGAACTGTCAGAACAGCGATTTCTTTCCAACAAAAAAAAAAAAAGAAAAGAAAGCACATTAAAACATGAGATTAAGTGGGGGGCTATGCCAACCACACCCCCACACTTAAATATACCAACTCCAAGACCGTACTACAGTGCCGAAAATGGCAAAGTACTGAAGTGGCCAAGCAAATTCTTTCCCAGGGAAAGAATTCCCTTACATGTCGCTTCGATATTTTGCAGTTTCGGTTTTGTCAGTTCGACCAAGACGCATTTGAAAACATGCGTCATCGGTCTGCTGATAGGACCCTATATGTATATATACAGGGATTGTTGCGTGCACACACACACACTCACACACACACACACACACACACACACACACACACACACACACACACACACACACACACACACACACACACACACACACACACACACACACACACACATACTCCTTTCTTGTTTAGCTTCATTTGGTTTTCTTATTTTTTGCAAAGTAATAGATATGTGTCTCAGAGACTACCCTTCTCGGGAACAGGCATCCTATTCACATTCCTTGACCCTCTTCAAATGAAGTTTGGACCATTGAATGGGGAAATCATAAATTCACTCCTGGGGGTGGTGCCCATGTCCCTTATGGACAGGGGCTGTTTGTAATATACTCAAAGACACAGGCACAAACCTAAGCTATCCAGTAGTCCTTAGGGATCGAAAACTGTGTAAAATTCAGGTAATACTGGCTAGGCTTGTAAGGGCTATGAAGCTATAAAAATTTGTGCAGAGTCAATTGCTTTTGCTTTTGCTTTAAGTTTAAAGTATGTCAAACTCTATGTTGAGTGCTCCATACCAGGTTCCCAAAGTGAGTTTGCATTGAATTGGTGAATGTATGGGCAGCTGGACTGGTTGCATCTAATGAATAATCAATGACTGAACCACTGAATGAGAAAAAACAAAACTGTACTGGCCCTTTCCCTTGCTGTTTAGTAACATAACTTAGCTTGGTTTTGTTATTTTTATTTTTGTGACGTTAAGAACATGTATTAAGTTGGTTATTTTTGTTGTATGTTTAAAATCTGCCAAACTCCATGTCAGATCCTCCAAGAATGAATGAGAGTTGTGTTTTACTGCTTTCTTAGTTAACTTTGCACTCTCTTAGGCCTCCTAGACAATCTCTTAACACCTTGACCATGTAGCCAAAACCTTAACACCCCAACTACATCTGCCGCACATCTACAATTACTAGGAGTTACTTGTACTACAAATATATACCCATAAAGTCATATAAGCCTGATACACATCCCAGAAATGTTTAGTCATTAGAGATTCTTTTGTACAACACACAGGCACAGCACTTCCCAAGCTGGCAAAGGATAGGATGAGTTATACTGATGGAGAGATGTAGCGCCTAAATGCTTTATCCCATGCATGGGTCCCCTCAAATTATCTGTGGTATGATCCCAGTTATTCCCATTAGGGGTAATATATCATTATTGGCCATGGTATGGGTAAAGTCAGTCTATAATCAATTTCCAGCACAAAAAGGGAAATTGGCTAGGCTTAAATTGGGACACAAGGGGGGCTAGCCTAGTACTTACTTATGAACCTATTAGAGATACTACCAGGGTTTGTGTGTCCCTGCACTGCCCCAAATACGACTGCAAATGTGTAGTTGCTTTTTGGAGGAAAACAATCTTCAGGTGATCCAGAGAGATAGAGAGGTAGAGACTGGTGAACTATTTGTGTCTTCAAGAAAGCAAAATACTGTCAAGGTCCTGTCACTGAAAAACATTTTATCTTTGTCAAGAAGGGTGTCTGAATTCATTTATTATTTTATTTTATTTGTTAACCGAGTTAACCTGGAGTGGAGGCCTCATCCATTTTCAGTTTTGAGGAGCAAAGGGAGAAGGACATAGGGATATAAATATTAACATTGTTAATGCAAAAAAAAAAGGAGTTGAGTTCAAATATAATATAGATATACATCACATCTTGAAAAAATAACAAAATATAAAAAAAAAAAAACAAAAAAAAACATAGGTCAGTTAAAAAGTTGGCGTGTTGTTAAAGTTATGATAGGAGGGTAAGAAGGGTAAATGATAGTGGCAGGTCAGGTTTTGGGAAATGGAGAACAGAGAGAGAGAGAGTGAGATGGGTGCTTTTTTTTTTTGTTTGTAGGGAAGAAGGTTCTGAGGTGAGCATGGTCGGTAGGGAGTTCCACATTCAGAGATAAAATAAATAACTTTAGTAATTGACTAGTAAACTGCCATCATTATAACTCTAAGGAGAATCCAGGATATATGGCTGTGTAGAATGAAATTAATGGTTGGGACAGTTTGGCCTGGATTAGAGAAGGAACAGAGCCAAGATCTAGATAAAAATTATTTTAAAACCATGAAAGTTGGAGTTTGATCTGATGTACAAAGGTAAAGCTTTCCAATTTTTGGCTATGCAGTAGGAAAATACTTTGTCCTGCATTTTTATTATGTTTATAAATGGAGAGGAACTGTTTGCCTTCTGAATAGAGAGGTTCATGGTGGTAGTTATTTAGTAGGGATTTTAAGGCCGGGTAGGTCAATGGCTTATGGATGATTTTATGTATAGTAAGTTGTCATACACAGGTTAAGTGATAAGGAAGTTCGAGCCACTTCAGAGACTAAATGTTGATAAACTTCTCTTTTGACCACCACATTTATATATTTCATAGGTTCATATGTGACCACTAGGGCCCTTATAAACCTAGCCTTGCAACCCAAAAGTGACCTACAAATTTGATTTAAATAAGGGTTGATTTACTGATTGCCTCTGTCCCATCAGAGACATTGGAGCCAGACCAGGGGTGAATTTTTGATTACACATCCATGGCCAAGTTGCTTTTAAATAGGGATAGGGAGGAACTCTACTTCACATGGATGGGGAGCCTGTTACAGAGAATGGATTCTCTGAAAAACATATCTGTCTCCCTAACTTGTCCTATTTATGTCACAAGCAAGATTTAGGTCTTTTAATCTAGTAGTTCTGATGCTGTTTGTTTTGTGGATGTGCAAAAGTTTCATCAAAACAGGGTCCAGGGATGCCCTGTATATCAACAAAAGATCACCTGTCAAAAGTCTGTATGATATTGAGTCAACAGATAGGGTTTGAGGCAATCAGCATAGGACATTTTGTTTACTCTCTGTATTCATTTTGTAAGGAACCTTTGCAGCTGTTCAAGTTGCTGCAAGTCCGATGAGGGCCAGGTACAGAACTATGATGACCTCTAGAACCTAGATACCATGCCCGTGTTTATAAGTTGAGCAACATAGAAGGATTTTCTTACTACCTTGGACAAATGTTGTTTGAAGGCTAGTTTACTATGTGCATGAGTTCCCCGATCTCTGACCAGTGAATCAACTTTCAAGGACATTTTATTGATGACATAGTTACCTGAGGTGGCAGACTTTCCAAAAGGTACTATAATGCATTTCTTGGCCTTGAGTTTTAAACCATGACTTTGACACCAAGTGTTGCCTGTATTAGATCTATATGAAGGGTGTTCTCATTTTGGGGGGATTCAATGACTGCTCCCAGTTTTGCAATCATCTATGAACTTAGTTAGCCAGAGGCCATTGACATTGGCTTTGACATCTGAGAAATAGATGCCAAAGAAGAATGGGCCTAGTACAGAGCCCTCGGGGACTCCAGTGTTGACTGGCCTCTTTGTGGAGGTGGCCTCACTGATTTCAGCCTCCTACGTCCTACCAGTGAGCCAGCTGATAATCCAGCATGTTATACAGGGGTTTATACCTAGTTCCATAAGTTTGTTTACAATGCCTAAGTGGGGTATTGTGTCAAATTCCTTAGCCAGATCTAGGTAGGAAGTATACACCATTTTCCCTTCATCCATTGCCTTAATAAATATTTCAAAGAATTCCACCAGATTCAGTAACCATGGTCTTCCTTTGACAAAGCCAAACTGGGTTGGATCCATTGTCTGGAGGTCTCTTACATCCTTGTTGATAATTTCCATGTTAATCCTTTCCACGGCTTTGCAAATTAGACTAGTCAAACAAATGGGTCTGTAGCTTCCAGGATCTGTTGAAGGTCCTCCCTTATGATGGAGGATGACTGTTACAGTCCTTCATTCGCAAGGCAAAAATTCTGTTTTAAGATCACATTTAAATAATGACTCTAAAGGTCCTGATAAGTCATATTGTAGACTATTCAGGAGGCATTCAGGGATGTTATCAGGGACCATTGAAGCCATGTTCTTTGCTTTAGTGAGTGCAGGCAGTACATGCTCTCTAGTTAGAGTTGGAGGGGTTATGTTTGAGGGTATTGGGGGGTGTAAAGTTGGAAATTAATTTTTCCACTAATAGATTTGCTACATCGCTACACTCTGTACTGCCCTTGAAGTTTCTGATATGGCTGTAGAAGGCCTTATGGTTATCCTTTACCTGAGAGGGTATCATAACCTCAAAGTTGGCTTTGCTTGACCAAATTAGCCCTCTTAGCTGCTATATAGTTTGATGAGAGAGTTTTTATCTTTATGGCAATTACCTTTCCTGATTTTTGCCATTTTTTTTTTGTATGTTCTGTTTAATTTGGAATCCCACCAATGCAGTTTGTTTCTGGGGCTAGTCCTGGGCTTACTTCTTGTAGGTACAGCAGCCTCTATGTGGCCTTTAAAATGGTTGTACAGTGCTTCTGAGAACACTTCAGCATAGGCTGCTGTGTTCTTGGGGTTTGGAGGGGCACTGAATTTTGACAGACTGTCACTTAATAACAGGTAATTTTTCTTGGAATTTATTTATTTATTTATTTTACATTTGTTGACCGGGCTAGTCTAACTGGATACATGTCCATTTTCAGTAGAGGCCCGAGGAGAAAAGCTCCACTGTAACAGTCTATGGTAACAAACTTAAGAAAAAAATATGTACAAGAGTTTAACTAAAACTACTAATCAGGAGTTAGTAACTAAGTAGAATACAGAACAACAGAAAAGCAATTAGTGTAACAAAAACACACAGCAATACGATCAGTATTATAATACAAAATTTTTTTTTTTTTTTTTTTTTTGAGGTGATAGGGGGTAAAAGATAAGCAAAGTAAGTAGTTGTAATAGGAGGTAAGATCATAAGAAAGAGGAAGTCACAAGCTGAAATAGAGTCAAGGGAAAAAAGAAATTGAGGTGGTGGGAGGAGTGGTATCAGCTAGATGGAGACAAGGCAGAGTGAGAGAAGGAGAAGTACTACTTATCTATATGATGGTTTTGTACAGTGCAGATAGAGGTGTTTGGAAAAGAGGTGGAAAGATGTGGAAGTAGAGAAAGAGAGTCAGTCAGGGGAAGAGCAAGGGCAGAGCCAATGTGATTTGAGGTGGGTCTTTAAATGTTTCTTGAAGAGGGGTGTTGAGGTCAAGGTAGTAAGTTCACAAGTGAGCTTGTTCCAGTGTGTACCCACAGCATTTGAGAAAAGGGAGTCACCTGCTTTGTTCTGAGATTTACATGTGGCTACTAGAAGTTTATTAGCTGAGCGTAGGTTAGAGAGATTTTTATAGGGGGAAATAAGAGTACTAAGAATAGGTGTATTAGAAGGGAAGTGGAGTATCCTGTGGGTAATAGTCAGTTGTTGGAGTAGAATGAGATTTTGCAGTTCAAGCCAACCTAGCTGTCTGAGATTTAAGCAATGATGAGTCAGATATGGGGCACTTGTAGCAAACCTGACAATGTTGTGGTAGGATGAGGCTAGTTTTGATAGGTTTGTTTTTGATAGGTTAATAAAGGTTGGAGAGGCATACAGTAGTGTTGAGATGAGATGTGTTTGAGCTAAGGATATCCTAGTCTCTGGTGTGAGAAATTGTTTAAGTCTATAGAGTGCACCTATTTTTTTGTTAACTGTTTTTATTGTTAAATTGATGTGAGCATCAAAGTTTAGTTGATTATCTATTGTCACACCAAGCAGTTTTGTAGTGCTGTCGGGTGATATAATTGTGCCATTGTTAGAGACAATAGTAAAGGAAATTGGGATGGACTTATAAGTTGGAGTAATCAATAGTAACTTAGTCTTTTAGGATTAAGGAGGAGACAGATGTGTTTGAACCAATTTTCTGCTGCAGTAAAACATTTTGGGTACATGAATGTAGTTCAGCAGGAGACATTGCAGTGCAGATGAGTGTAGAGTCATCTGCATACTGAATGCAAGTGGAGGATGGGAGGGAGGTATTCAGATTATTAATAAAGATGGAGAAGAGGAGGGACCTAGAATAGAGCCTTGTGGGACTCCAATGGAGACTGGGAGCTGGGAGGATAAATGACCATCCCAGAGTACTGCTTGTTGTCTATTTGACAGGTAGGAGTTGAACCACAGAATAGCCATTGTGTCAAGAGAAAGGGATTTAAGCATATCAATCAGGAGATGGTGATTTACCATATCGAATGCTTTTGAGAGGTCAAGAAATAATGCAGATGAATATAGATTATTGTTGCGATTTTTGTTGATGGTGTCTGTAAAGGAGAGAAGGGCAGTGGTGGTACTATGGAATGGTCTAAAGCCGTGCTGTGAGTCAGCAAGTAGGTTATTATGGAGAAGGTGTTCTAGAAGTTGTTGTTGGACACATCGTTCCATAATTTAGAGGAGAGAGTAGAGCTATAGGACGGTAGTTTGAAAGTTCAGTTGTATTTCCCCCTTTATGTAAGGGGATGATATGGGAGATTTTCCAGAGAGATGGAATAGTGGATTCGGTTATGGTTCTGTTTATTAAGATGGAGACTGGGAATGCTAGTACCTTTGCAGCTAGCTGCAGATACTCTGCTGGCAGTTTGTCTGCTGAGGGGTACAAGGTTTAAGGAGTTGGTTGTGAATGAAGGCTGTGGATACTGTGTTGAACTTTAAAGAGGGTATTTTATTATTAGGAGGGTTGAGTTCAAGGGTTGTTGGTGGAGTTAAGGTGTTGGCAAGAGAGGTGACTGTTTCTGAGAAGAAGTTATTTATGATGTCAGCAATTTTATTAGGAGGGGTCTGAGTTAGGTTGGCAGGGGTGGGTGTTTTGGAGTTTCCAGGGTATAGGAGTTTCTTGATTCCAGACCAAAATTTTTGAGGGTTCTGTTGGGGGTTTTGTTGAAATTTAAAGTTGAAGTTTTTTTTGTCAAGGAGTATAAGTTTCTTTGTGGTATTTCTGTTCCTGTTACTGGTTTTAATGGTATTACAGAGTTGATTTTGATTCTGAATGAGACAGCTTTATGATCACATCATACCATGGAGGACACCACACTGAGGGTGTTGCAGTGCTCTCCCTTATTTGTGAGCATGAGGTCTAGTATATTGGAGTGTCTAGTAGACATATTCACTATTTACTCAAAGGTGTTTTTATTTACAAAGTCCAGGAAAAACTGTGCCTGTGGATTTGAGGCCATGTAGGATTCCCAGTCTATAGAGAGGTAAAGTTTCAAATGAGTAGGGTATTAGTTTGGATGTCAAGTGTCTCCATTAGGTCCAAGTATGCAATGTGAGTTTCTTGGGACATGGAGAGTGACCAACAGTCAGCTAGGATATGGTATGGGATTTTGTCTGTGGTAATCTGCATGTGGGGGAATTCCAGCACATCATTCTGTTTGACCACCATAGAGTATGCTTGTTATTGATGCATACTGACATATTTCTGCCCTTAGCCCTTGTCTGTGCAGCTACTGGTCTAAAAGTGTTGAAGGCACTGAAACCTTGCACTGCCAGGGTACTCTCTGCTGATTTAAACCATGTCTCAGTAACTGCATAAATATCTACATTCTCAAGTGTGAGGAGGGCTTGGTGGGAACTTATTTATTTAACATTTGTTTACCAGGAAAGTCCGACTGGACACGGGTCCATTTTCAGCAGAGGCCCAGGGAGAAAATCTCCAACAATATGTAAAACAAACATTATACCACAAGAAAATTACAGAGTACAGGTCAACAATGAAAGTACACATTGCAAATATAACTGAAAGAGATGACACCTTAGCAATTTTAACAAACTTTGTAAATCAAAGTGTATATGGTATTATACAAACTAGACTAGCATATATACTGTAAAGCACATCATGATATTTTTGAGGAAGACTTGAAATGTTTTGAGGTAAAAAGAGTACGTATATATAGGGAGGGAAGAAGGCATAATAGGATAGTATTGTAAAGTGTAAATCTAAAGAAAATCAGAGGATGTGTACAAAAAGTGGAGAAAATAGAGTTAGTCAGATGGGTAACAAGAGCAAAGCCAGGATTTTTCTAGGTGAGTAAACAGAAGTTTTTTAAAATTGTACTATGGTGCAGATGGAATTGATGGAAGTGGGTAGTTTATTCCATATTTTAGGAATAATGTTACAGAATAAGGATTCTCCAGCAGAGTTGCTAGCTTTGGTGGATTTAACTAGGAGTTTGTCACTGGAACGGAGTGTTCTACTGGTGTTGTATGGTTGTATGAGATCTTGAAGGGCTGGGATTTTATATGGTTCATGGAGTATTTTATGGGTGATGGTTAGTTGCTTGTATTGGAGGAGCTGAGGAAGTTCTAGCCAGTTTAGTTGTCTAAGGGTTGTGTAGGGGGAGTTTGTAGCAAATCTGGCAATTTTATTGTAACGAGTCTAGTTTAGTAAGGACTGATTTACATAGGTTGGTTAGTATAGGGGAGGCATAGAGTAGGGCTGGCAGGAGGTGTGTCTGGGCAATGGTAGCTTTTGTAGATATGGTTAAAAAATTCTTCTTTCTGTAGAGAAGGCCTAATTTTTTATGAACTTTTTTTGATAGTTTGGATTATATTGATATCAGATTTTTAGACTGTTGTCAATTTTGACCCCTATCAGTTTGGTATTTGTCACAGGGGTGATAATACTTTTGTTTATGGACTCTAGGGTAAAAACTGGGAGTGTTGTGGGTGTTCTTGAGGGGTAGAAGTGGAGGAGTTTGGTTTTACTTGGGTTTAGAATGAGTTGAGAATTGGTAAGCCAGGATTCTACTGATAGAAATGAGTTCTGGGTTATGATGTAGAGGTCCTGTACGGTGGGGAAGAGGATATAACAGTAGAGTCATGTGCGTATTGTATCGCAGATGCTTGGTGAATGAAGGTAAGGAGTTGGTTGATAAAGAGGAAGAACAATAGTGGTCCTAAGATCGAGCCTTGTGGGACACCTAGGGAGACTGGGAGGAGAGTGGACAGGTGATATTGCCACAGTACAGCCTGTTGTCAGTCTAATAGGTAGTTTTAGAACCAGGTAACAGTGGAAACACTAAGGTTTAGGGAGGAGAGGACACTGATCAGTTTGTTTTGGTTTAGCATATCAAATACTTTGGACAGGTCTAGAAATATGGCAGATACAAATTGCCCTTAATTTCTAAGTTGGTTGACTGCATTAGTAAAGGAAGTGAGGGCTGTAGTTGTACTATGATGGGGGTGAAATCCATGTTGTATGATTGATAATAGATTCTGGGTGTTAAGGTAGTTCATGAGTTGAGTATGGACCACCCTCTCTAGGATTCTGGATAGGGGTGATGGAATAGCGATTGGGTGGTAGTTGCTAAATTTGGCTAAGTTGTCTCCTTTGTGAAGGGGTATTATATGGGACTTTTTCCATATAGCAGGTACTATGCACTTCAACATAGATGTGTTTATGAGTATTGCTACTGGGTAAGCTATTCAATCAGCAGCTACTTTCATAAATTCGGCTGGCAGTTTGTCTGTGGCTAAGGTAGTTGGTTTTAGTTTGAGCAGTAGTTTTTCTACAGTATTTACTGTTACTAGTTGCAGTGTAAATAGACTGAGGTTGTTTTGAGAAGGTTTACTGAGATGGGGAGTTATTGGGGCATGGCTATTGGAGTTGTTTGTATTCGCCAGGGCTAGTATTGTTTCTGTAAAATAAGTATTAAATTGTGTTGCTATGTTTTCAAGGTTAGTGGTAGAGAATGGAGTGGGTGTGGAGGTTTTGCCAGGAGATAGTATGTTATTAACTGCAGCCAAGAATTTTTGTGGGTTGTTATGGTATTTTTCTTGAATATTGTGATAATAATTGATTTTTGTCCTATTGATGAGTTTTTTAACTTTGTTACGTAGTTCTACAAATATTAGTTTTGTAGATTGGGTTTTGTGTTTGTGGTACTGTTCCCAGGCTTTATCCCTAGTTTTGAGAAGGGAATGGCATCCCTTGCTCAACTAGAGTGCATAATTGGTTCTAACTCTAATGGTTCTGGAGGGAGCATAGCAATCTAGAATCCCTAAAAAAGTTTTATGAAATGAATTGACAGCTTCAGCTAGGGGTAGCTGTTTAAAAGATTCCCATTTACAGCTTTTTAGGGCTGAGATGAACTTTTGTGGGCTGAAGGATTTTTTTGTTTCTGATTGTATGGTAAGAGGAGCGGTTAGTTTGGAAGGTGCGGGCATGCATGAGAAAGGTTGGCAAGTGGTCACTTAGGCCATCTGGAAGACAACATGCCCGAGATGTTAGTGAGGGATTGTTAACCAAAGTCCAGTCAAGGATAGAATGGCATTTGGTAGTTTTGTCCGTTCTTGTAGGGAATGTGATAAGTTGTGTAAATCCATGAAGGTTAATGCGAGATGATAGGTTCAGAGCGGAACAGACTTGCCAGTCAATATTGAAATCACCCAGCAGGACTGTTTCTTGAGGGTATGTATTAGAGGCCCAGTGAAGTATGTTTTCTAGTGTGTGGATATTATTTCCTGGTGGGATGTACCCGCCTATGATGTTAATGAACTTTTTTTGAGTTGATTTTTAATTTAATAAAGATAAGTTCTGCATTTCCAAAGTCAGGGCTGTTATTTTCAAGATAGTCTAGTGCTAGGTGTTCTTTAAACAAAACTGCAACCCCCCTTTTTTTGTTTGACTTATCCTTGCGTAGTATATTTTATCCTGGGGCTACAATTTCATTATTGCAGATGTTGGGTTTTAATCAGGTTTTGGTTAATAAGGCAATGTCAGGAGTATAGAGGGAGAGTAAATCATGCAGGTCATGTACTTTATTCACAATACTTCTGACATTCATATTGAGAAACAATATGGAAGATTTATCTTTTTTGTGTGGTAGTCTGATGTTCCCAGGGGTTGGGTTGGATATTGTGTCTCGTGAGAGAGGGGGACCAGGACTGGGATGTATGTCTCCAGAGCAGTTTAGCTCCTTTGCAAGGTGTAGTAGGAGTTTTGTAAACTTGTATTGTTTTTTAATGTGCTTACAACAGGCATGTGATTTATTTATAGCAGGTAGGAGTCTATATGGTTGGTAGTCTAGAGGGTTGGAGTGGATGAGTTCTGGGGCTATGGTGTGGTTAACCTGGATATCAGGGGGAGATACTGAGGAGGTTTGATATGGATGGTTATCGATTGAGGCTGGTGGATACTTTAGAGGTGTTAGCAAAGACAATATAACAGCAGTAGAGATGAGGAGTAAAAATGCTAAATTTAGATTTTTATTAGGATGGTTCATTTTTAGTGGAAATGCCTTTTTATTGTATATGGTTTAGCTGTATTTGGGTAAATATTTAAATGCTGATTGAAAAAATAGCTATTGCATTTGGGTAGGGGGTGCTGTTAAGGTAGTTAGTGGTTAGGTGGGGACGGGAGTTGGTATACAGTTTGCTAGTCTGTAGGTTGCAATTAGTTAATGTAAGTGAAAGTTGCTAAGTAGATGGGTTGGGTGTTATAATGAGGTATCTGATTACTGGGAGGTGAATGGTTGACACAGAGTGGAGACTGTGTGTATCCTGTTTGATAGATAGTGGATTTCTATTGGTTTGTGGACAGTGGGTGTGGATTGGGGATGGATAAATGTAATTGAAAAGGGGGATTGTTGGGATTGGGGGTCAGGTAGAGAAGTAGAGTGGAGGCACAGCAGAGCGACGGAGGAACGGAGCGGGCCAAAACCCAGTCAGTAGTTTAGCCAGATGCAGAAGAGAAAAACCTATCAGTAGCAATATTATATGCAACTGTGAGTCATTTGCAAACTTTGTGTAAAAACTCAATGTCTGTGGAAGAATATAACTGCTGTTTATTTTTTAATTTATTTTTGTTTTAATTAATTTTATTTTGTTTGGTTGTACTTTTCTTACTTGGGACTAGAGTGGAGAGACTAAATAAGTAAAGTCAGATGTTGACAGTGTATGAAGTGAACCCTTGGTTTAGAAAAGAGAGGACAAAAGCAGCAAAGTCTAAGCCTTTAGCACACTTTCCTAAAGTGAGTTAGGTGCCAAAGTGATACAGGGACTAGGGAGAGAGATGCATACTCAGTGAGGTTGGAAGAAAGGTGATGGGGGGGGGTGTTAGTGAGCCAAGAAATATATGTGCACGCCACACCCTAAATTAATTTGCACACAAAAAAAAGCTTTTAACACCAAGTGAGGAAGAAGCAATTGGGACAAGTACATAAAGCTAGTGATGGTGTTTTTCCTATTTTTGTTGGTTTCCTTCAGTCCTTGGCTAGACAACAATCCTTGTATTGCTTTGAGGGTCAGTAGATAGAATGTCATCCAGATATATTCCGGGGGGGGGGGTCACTTTTCCATGTAGTTGACTAATAAAGCTTGTGATGGTGTTTTTCTATTTTTGTTGGTTTTCTCCCATCCTTGTCTAGACAGCAATCCTTGTATCGCTTTCAGGGTCAGTAGATAGAATGTCATCCAGGTATATTCAGGATGGTGGGGGTGGGATTGAGGTCACTTTTCCATGTAGTTAACTAGTGGCAACCACACAGTTTCTGGGAGGGCCAGGGGCCAGGAATGTATATATTTTTTAATTTAGGCTCCTAACATTGAGCAGTAACACCTTGAGGTTTAGTTGAGTTGATTTTGCTATGTCGGTAGGTTTGTCAATTTGGCATTGCCTAAAAAAGGCACTATGAGGGAGGATGAAGTTTTAGCCAGTAATAAAAAGCCTAGCAGGGGAAAGGTGCAGACATCAGTGGCAAAGCAATATGGTCTGTTAACCATGCCCTCATAAGTTGACAATTACCAGATCCCCTTAAAATGACACCAGAAAGACAGGCAGTTGTTGAAATTAATCATTTTTTCTGATATTGTGGCATCATCCTCAGTGATGGTAATATGCTGCTCAATGCTAAGCTCATAGCAGCCTGAGACACGTCTAAAAGCTCCATAATGTCACTCCTCATATAGACCAGGGAGGTACATCTCAGGTCATATACACCTACATGGACTATGATGGAATCATACTGGCACCTGTGGCATAATAACTTGAGTGCAAGTGTGATTTGACAATCCTGGTTCCAGATAAGCAACTAACCATTATCTACTCCATGTTAGGCCTGGTTAGGAAGATTGGTTTTAAGTGCCCCAGCATACATTAGTTTATGTGCGTGTCATGTGCTATGTGAGGTGGGGGTTGTCTGCATGATTTTGAAAACCTGATGTGCACTCTTCAGAGCTCAGCCTCAGGTGTCATTGGGTAAGTATACCTCTTCCATACTGTGTATTTTTCCTTAAGGATTAAGTTGTGGTTGGCAAACATAAGACAATTGCTATATTGTCTCATGATGCCCATATCAATCAAGCTGGCTACAGAGAACTTGGGAAACTGCGTATCCATACTGTCCAGTCCTTTGATTTGTAAGCTACATGGAGTGGTGTACTGGAGATAGTTTGCTATTAAGGGTGCTTAAAAGGCTACTAAAGGTACCTTGTTGGTGCAGATGAACATGGGTGCTTTACTGGTGCAGATTATGCTAAACAGTACTACATTCTACTAATTTTAATGTTTATACAATGCTAAATTCTATTAAATCTGTACATACTTCCACTTGATGTCCAACTAGCTGCTTTAAGCTTGTTGGCACACAAGATATATGCACTATACTGCTGCTTTACAGGTTACAGTTTTATGGACCATTCTACATGGAAATTTTAATTTCTAGCTGTTCGCTGCTGTACCGGGTACTGCTAACCCATGAAAATGTGCAAAATACATAGCAACACAGAAAAAAACAGAAAGTAAATAATGAGCCCTTTGGCCAATGAAATGTGAGCCCTTTTGTGCATCTCCTGACTCAGACAGACCAGACAAATACTTACTACCATAGGATGAATAAACCCAGTCCTCCTAATGTAAAAACACAGAAGAAGAGACCCACAAGTGCAGTGCTGACACAAACCAGTTAAATAATTAGCTGGAAATCTCTTGCTGAAGGCAATTTCAGGACAGTCATGCAGCGGTAACAATGAGAAGAAGAGTCTTTTTTTTTTTTACAAAAAATTGAGTGAAATGCAATCATAAAAACAGGAAACAGTAGTGCTCACTCAAAATAACTTAAGTGCGATTTAACAATCAAAGGTGCTTTACTTTGCTTGTATGGTACTGGATACAAATAAAACACATTTAGAATGCAAGGTAGGAGTCCAGCAAAATGAGCAGGAGATAATATGTAGTAAAGAGGTTTATTCAAGAGCAATACTGGTTTTCTGGGTGGGCAATCGGTATCATGGATATATGGAAAACAATGGGAGGAAGAGTACATAAATAGCTTATAGAACAGTCAACAGCAATGAAAGAGGGGAGTGAGGGATTCTAAAAATCAGATTATCATAAGGGGTGGAGGGCAGAGTCACAGCCTTGTAAAACAACAACAGCAAAAGGTGGGAAAGTTGGGAAAAAATAAAGGAACAAGCATGATAGCTACAGAAGCGTCCAATCAAATAAAGGCAATACTGGAGCTCTTTCAGAACCATTAACTTAATGTGTTAGTGGGGGATGGGACAGACACACAAGGCAAGCAGGTAAATGATAAGCAGAATATAAAAGCAACGAAGCATAAACTGGGACAGAGACAATTATTTCCCTATTAAACATCTACTACAGTTTAAGGCAGCATACTATGCAGACTAGTAACACTGTTTATGGGAAAAATTCAATAATAAATGACTAAGGCACACATCTGGTAGTAGTAGTACGCAGTTCTGCCACAAATGTGAATTAACTAGAATACTATGGGCCAGTGTTGTTTAAAATACAAATGGATAACGTTCGCAAGTTATTCTACTTGAGGAAATAGAAGTGCAAAATAATGCAAAATACAATCCTCCCACAATGACCTGACTAAGGTCCCAGAACAAACTAAAAAATGCAATCAGATGGAACACAGCAGAAAAGTACAAAATAGCATCACCACACCGGTCACTAAAAGTGCAACTTAAATTTTTAAGCAGAACTGAAATAATCCTTTCCTTTTTTTTTATGAAAAGCTAGTTTCTCACAGTTCCATACCTCTCCAAGTGTTATATTTCTTGTATTCAAGGATTTTCCTAGTTCCCAAACCAGAAAGTTCCTGAAGGTCAGTGTTGGAGCTCTTGTTTCTAAAGACTTTTGTCCAGATTCCAAAGTTCAAGATGTTCTAACTTCAGTCTCATACCTCTGATTCCACATCTCACTTTCATGGTAAAAGCTGGATTTAAAGGATGTCAGTCATAATATTTCTATCGCCAAACATTCCAGATGTTTCTTAAGATTTGCTTATCAATTCTCTCGTTTATCCTTTGGACTTTCCACTGCATCAAGGGTATTCATAAAATGCCTGGCTACAGTCACTGTTTATTGCAAACACTATGGCATTTGTATATTGTCCATATCTGGATAACTCCCTTACCTTCATAGATTCTTTTTCCAGCTACCAAGAGTCTATTGAAAATGCTCTGGAACTTCTAATCAATCTGGGTTTTTCTTTCTCCAGGGAAAGAAGAAATATTTCATCAGTTCTTGTTGAGTTTTTCCAGCTTTAGATGAACATATGCAAGTGGCTTGCCTCCACTGGGAACACTTCTTGGTTACATCTAGCGGCTGATTTTCCTTCTTCTGGTCTGACCCATACTTTAAACATGTCTGTTTGACTGCTTTTCCTGTTTTCACTGAAGGGTTCTCCTGACCTCCATGCTGAAGCAGAGCCACTATTTATTTATTTAGTTGGATTAGTTTACCGGAATAGTCTGACTGGGTCATCAAAAGCAAACCCTTCTTCAGTGGAAGTCTGGGTAGAAAAGCTCCATACATTAATATGAAAAAGACAAAGCACACAAAAGAAAAAAAAAAGTTACAACAATTTTCCTAGTAGGATAACATAATACAGAGTAAGCTTATTAACTCATTCAAGCCTATAGCGCTTTTTGCATATTTCTACTTCACACCCATAACTACTTATGGTGCCCAGAACTTTTTTGTTCCACCTTCATTTACTAAGTGATTTACCAGCTAATCATCATCATTCTCTTTCGGCTTTTCCCGTTAGGGGTCGCCACAGCGGATCATCTCTTTCCATTTCTTCCTATCCTCTGCACCTTGCTCTGTCACACCAACCGCCTGCATGTCCTCTCTCACCACGTCCATAAACCTTATCTTAGGCCTTCCTCTATTCCTCTTACCTGGCAGCTCCATCCTTAGCATCTTTTTCCCAATATACCCATCATCCCTCCTCAGCACATGTCCAAACCAACGCAATCTCGTCTCTCTTGCTTTGTCTCCAAACTGTCCAACATGAGCTGACCCTCTAATATACCGATTCCTAATCCTATCCATCCTAGTCACACCGATTGCAAATCTTAACATCTTTAACTCTGCCACATCCAGCTCTGACTCCTGCCTTTTTGTCAATGCCACTGTCTCCAACCCATATAACATAGCTGGTCTCACTACACTCTTGTAGACCTTCCCTTTCACTCTTACGGATACCCGTCTGTCACAAATCACTCCTGACACTCTTCTCCACCCATTCCACCCTGCCTGTACTCTCTTCTTCACCTCTCTTCCACATTCACCATTACTCTGAACTGTTGATCCCAAGTACTTAAACTCGTCCACCTTTACCAACTCTACTCCCTGCATCCTCACCATTCCTCTACCCTCCCTCTCATTTACACACATATATTCTGTCTTAGCCCTGCTGACCCTCATTCCTCTGCTCTCTAGAGCATATCTCCACCTCTCCAGAGTCTCCTCAACCTGATTCCTACTCTCACTACAGATCACAATGTCATCTGCAAACATCATAGTCCACGGGGCCTCCTGTCTGATCTCATCTGTCAACCTGTCCATCACCACTGCAAATAAGAAAGGACTCAGAGCTGATCCTTGATGTAATCCCACCTCCACCTTAAACGGATCTGTCACTCCCACTGCAGTCCTCACCACTGTCACACTACCCTCGTACATATCCTGTACCACTCTTACGCACTTCTCTGCCACTCCCGACTTCCTCATACAATACCACAACTCTTCTCTAGGCACCCTGTCATATGCTTTCTCCAAGTCTACAAAGACGCAATGCAACTCCTTCTGACCTTCTCTGTATTTCTCCATCAACACTCTCAGAGCAAACATTGCATCTGTAGTGCTCTTTCCTGGCATGAAACCATACTGCTGATCACTAATCATCACCTCCCTTCTTAACCTTGCTTCCACTACTCTTTCCCATAACTTCAAGCTGTGACTAATCAGTTTTATCCTCTGTAGTTACTGCAGCTCTGCACATCACCCTTATTCTTAAAGATAGGTACCAAAACACTTTTTCTCCACTCCTCAGGCATCCTCTGACTTTCCAAAATTTCATTAAACAATCTAGTTAGAAATTCCACTGCCATTTCTCCTAAGCACCTCCATGCTTCCATTGGTATGTCATCTGGGCCAACAGCCTTTCCATTCTTCATCCTCTTCATAGCTGCCCTTACTTCCTCCTTGCTAATCTGTTTCACTTCCTGATTCACTATCCCCACATCATCCAACCTTCTCTCTCTCTCATTCTCTTCATTCATCAGCCTCTCAAAATACTCTTTCCATCTACTCAACACACTCTCCTCTCTTGTGAGTACCTTTCCCTCACTATCCTTTATCACCCTTACATGTGATTTACCAGCTAATAATAGACAATATTAGACAGCGTATAGTCTAGGATGTCCAGCAGTAGAGAAATTAATCACTGTTTGGCCCTTATTATTCATATTTTCACATTTATGTTCATATAATCATAGTGGTGAGCCCTACATGTTATTGAGAGATGGTTTGCTATGCCATGGTGGGAAACAGGAAACGTCACTGTCAGTGTCCATTTACATCACACTATACCTGAAATATTGTTAGTTATTTGTTAATAATTATGAAAATAGATAATACTTCCATATGTACTTAAAACTTCAAACAACAAGCAACTAGCAAATTGTTGTATAACATCAGGTGAAACCTTAGATATTGTTGAAGAAAACTAGCTTTGATATTTGCACTGTAAGTTGCACATCTTAAGACATATTCAGTGCTATTTATAGCTATAGAATTAAGCATATGTTTTCATATTTTTATGTGTAGGAATTTCTTATCATCATGTGAAAGAGAAAGTCTGGCTGACAAAAAATGTTCTAACAATATATGTCTGTGTTGCAGTTTCCAAGATATTACAATTTGTTTGTAAAAGTTAAACAAAAATATAATTTGGGCTTTGTGTGTATTATAATATAGCATTTATGGAAAAATTATGGCTGCACTGACTATTGTCACTGTAAAGAAAACTTCAGACTGATAACATTGTTTTTTGTATTGTCTTAATAGTATTTATTGTTCACATAACATTTACATTTTTTTTTATTTTATGCATTTTAAATTCATTTTTTTGGAAAATGCTCTGGAATGCAAGATGTGCTAGGCTGCTACAGGAGTGGCATTTCACACCACATAGGAGTTAATGAGTTAACAAATAGTAGCAAAAGCAGGATTTGCAATAGCTTTGCTAATTTATCACAATTACATATACAAAGCAGATTCATGGCAGATCCGTTTTAAAAATCAGTCACATTCATATACAGCCGCATAGCAGTATCAGAGTACAAGAGGGATAGTAACTGTAATGCAGTACAGATTTTAAAAGGAATACTAAAGAGGCATTCTTGGGTAATAGCCAGACAGACTGTGTAGAGAGAAGGGAAGAAGAGAGGAGTCTGGGTCCTGAAGAGTTAGAGTAAGTGGACTTGGGGGAAAAAAGAGAATGGAAAATATTATGGAAAGAACAGACGGCAAAACAGTAGAGATGAGGAAAGGAAGGTATAGAATAAAGTAGGCAGGAAGCATTGGAGTGTAGAATATGATACGAGTAAAAAAAGGAAGGGTGAAATAGAAAGAAAGAAAGAAAGAAGGCCTGTCATAAGTTAAATGTAATAGTTTTATAAAATATTACGTAAGCAAGAGAGAGAGAGAAAAGGGAGGAAGATCTGTCTATAAAGGTGTAGACAGTGTAGGGACAGCCTGGTGTGGAACAAGAGCAGAGCCATGTATCATAGATTTATAGGTTGGTACTAGGCTATCGGCCCTAGGGCCTATACAAGTCTAGCCATAACAATTCCTGGCTATTTCTTCCCACAATATTTACTTCCCTGGACCCCTGTCTAGCAGGGTGACTGATGTGATCCCCGGGGTGAATTTCCTGTCTCCCATCCAATCAAGGTTGCTTTTGAAGAGGGCCAAAGAGCTGCTCTGCTTGACATGTATGGGCAGTCTATTCCTGAATCTAGGGAGTTTCTGGGTCAGGAACCTATCCCTCCAGCATGTTTTGTTCATTGTTATGACAAGGTTTAGATTCCTGGCGCATGTGGCTCTGAGGGATTGGGATTTCTTTAAATGTAGCATGTCCAACAGCTCTGTGATTGACATGGCCTTGTATGTTAAGCAGAGATCACCTCTGAGTAGACAATATGCGACAGAGTATAGCTGGAGTGTTTTTAGATGGTCAGCATAAGGCATCTGCTTTAGGCCTGTGATTCTTTTATTGAGGTATTTCTGTGGCCTTTCCAGTACATGCCAAATGGGGCATTGTATTCTATAATGGGTCTAATGAGGGATGAGTACAGTGGGATAATGACCTCCTTTCTTCCGGATGAAAAGCCCTTAGAGATGAGGTGTGCCATATAGAAGGATTTTTTGACTGTTGTGGCGATGTGGTTATCGAAGGTGAGGCCACTGTCCACCTGTGTCCCTAAGTTTCTTATCACATTTTCGGTGTTTAGTGTACTGCCACCTATGTGGTAATTCACGGGTACATGTTTTTTCCCAAAGGGTGATAACTATACATTTCTTGGCATTGAGCTTGAGCCCACGGCTCTTGCACCAAGCATCTGTTTCTGCAAGGCCCTTTTGTAGAATAGCCACATCTAGTAAGTGTTGTTTAACTTTAAACAGTTTGTTACTGCCATATTGTCCGAGTAGTAGGGGCAAAGAGTTCCATAGTCTAAATGCACAGGAGCACATCTCTGTCAGGGGAAGAAAATCTTCTGTCTTTCAGAACTTAAATTTTTTGGTATCGCCTCTAGCTTTAAAGGAGTAATAGTCCCGCTTTACTTCATCCTCATTAGGCTGGTCATTGAATATAATGCTTCCTATAGGCATGAACATCAATAAGCACCTAAACCAACTCAAAAGAACTGTTAGTCCTCCTTTACTTCACCCTCATCAGGCCAGTGATTGAATATAATGCCTCCCATGTGCATGTACTTCACTAAGCACATAAACCAACTCAAGAGAACTAATGTTACTTCCCCAAATCAATCTCTGGTATACCACCTTGAAGTACTCTGACAGCCTAAAAGCTCTGTCTGTCTATTAGGTCTAATATGGGCTCCTCAGAGGGTGATCTCTACTTAGCCTTCCATGATGTGATTGATGTCATATTCTTTTAACTTCTTCACTTAAACAAAACCAGAAACATCTACTCTACAGACATAAACCTATTTTGCACATTAGCAACATCGTCTGGTTCAACAGGTACCTAATTCTAAGTATTCCCCATTTCCAGAATAGGCTCCCTTACACATCAAAGGGAAGACTTCCCTGGCAAATGTAGCAGGACTAGATGGGTATTTTCAAATTTACATTTGGGACATGTAGAGGAAATTTAATTAATAGGGAACACCATTACTCTCCCACCAATACTGGGTGATATGGCTGGGATCCTTGATGGTTTCTTTGGCTGAAAGATTACTTAGAACTTATAAGCTCAGTAGGATGACCACTGTAACTATTGTGGTTAGGAGGTTGAGACACATCTGGTGATAAAAAGTTTACAAAAATAGGTAGAAATCAAATTTCTAAACTAACACTGTCAGAGTACTAATCCTGAGCACCAGCACCAGCATGTTAACCTTCTCTGTAAGGGGGTGCAGTACCTGCTTTAGCAACTAAGTATCCAAATCCTGATATTTTTATATTCCGTCACAAACCAATAGACCTAACTTAATGTATAATTCTAAACCTGACAAACAAATGAAGATGGTTCAGACCAATTATTCCGAATAATAAAATGACCAGTTTGAAAGTACATTTTTATTGCTGGAGGATGTTACGATATCTTCTTCTTTCAGCTGCTCCCATTAGGGGTCGCCACAGCAGATCAACTGTTTCCATTTCTTCTGTCCTCTGCATCTTGCTCTGTCACACCAACCACCTACATGTCCTCTCTCACCACATCCATAAACCTTATCTTAGGCCTTCCTCTTTTCCTGCTACCTGGCAGCTTCATCCTTGGCATCTTTTTCCCAATATACTCTGCATCCCTCCTCAGCACATGTCCAAACCAATGTAATCTTGCCTCTCTGGCTTTGTTTCCAAACTTTCCAACCTGGACTGACCCTTTAATATACTTATTCCTAATCCTGTCCATCCTCGTCACACCCAGTGCAAATCTTAACATCTTCAACTCTGCCACGTCAAGCTCTGACTCCTGCCTTTTTGTCAATGCCACTGTCTCCAACCCATATAACATAGCTGGTCTCACTACCCTCTTGTAGACCTTCCCTTTCACTCTTACTGGTACTCATCTGTCACAAATCACTCCTGACACTCTTCTCCACCCACTCCATCCTGCCTGTACTCTCTTCTTCACCTCTCTTCCACACTCACCATTACTCTGAACTGTTGATTCCAAGTATTTAAACTCATCCACTTTCCCACCTCTACTCCCTGCATCTTCACCATTCCTCTGTCCTCCCTCTCATTCACACACATATATTCTGTCTTAGTCCTGCTGACCTTCATTCCTCTTCTCTCTAGAGCATATCTCCATCTCTGCAGGGTATCCTCCACCTGTTCTCTACTCTCACTACAGATTACAATGTCATCTGCAAACATAGTCCACTGAGACTCCTGTCTGATCTCGTCTGTCAATCTGTCCATCACCATTGCAAATAAGAAAGGGCTCAGAGCTGATCCTTGATGTAATCCCACCTCCACCTTAAACGCATCCGTCACTCTCACTGCAGACCTCACCGCTGTAACACTACCCTCGTACATATCCTGTATCACTCTTACATATTTCTCTGACACTCCCGGCTTCCTCATACAATACCACAACTCCTCTCTAGGCACCCTGTCATATGCTTTCTCTACGTCCACAAAGACACAATGCAACTCCTTCTGATCATCTCTGTACTTCTCCATCAACACTCTCAGAGCAAACATCGCATCTGTAGTGCTCTTTCCTGGCATGAAACCATATTGCTGATCACTAATCATCACCTCCCTTCTTAACCTAGCTTCTGCTACTCTTTCCCATAACTTCATGCTGTGACTGATCAATTTAATCCCTCTGTAGTTACTACAGCTCTGCACTTCACCCTTTTTCTTAAAAAACGGTACCAAAACACTTTTTCTCCATTTCTCAGGCATCCTCTCACTTTCCAAGATTTCATTAAACAATCTAGTTCAAAACTCTACTGCCATTTCACCTAAACACCTCCATGTTTCCACAGGCATGTCATCTGGACCAACAGCCTTTCCATTCTTCATATACACTATCATAAAAGCATTGTTTGGTGATATGATTAGTATATGGCAGATGGGTGGTTACAACATATAATAATGCAATAAACAACACATTATGTGAGGACAATTTTCTATTTTTTTAAAGATTAATTCTAATAGGATGCTTAACTAGACATTATTAAACCTGGGTGTTGTAGATTTTTCTTTTGGTTTTGAGAACAGAAGATTTTCTCCCTGACATGGTCTTTCAGCCATTTGTCTACTTACCACGATATGTGTTCCCTTTTACACTGTCAGTGTGGGTCATCTTTTTCTGTTTATCCAGAAATAGTCGCATCTGCAAAATGATTTGATTTAGCATAACAGCATTTTCATGCAGCTTGTCATTTATACTTCAAGCCATCACTTTCAAGTTTACTTAATGTACTGGTAATAATCAGAACAGTAACTTTTTGATTAGTTTAAAATCAGATCTGTACATTTCCACAAGTACAGGTATTCGGGGGGTGCACTGCTTCTGTTGTATTTATATTTTTTTAATTTTTCTTTTTTTTCATGATGATGATGATAATGATTATAGTTTGCCTTTTTTACCAGACAGTTAATGTTTATACTTCAGGGCATGAGCAACATGCACAGGCTGTAATGTAACTTAATAAATTAAGACTATACTGCTAAAAATAAATGTTAACCATAACAGGCAGCACAGAAATACTAACTGAATGATTAAGACCAACGTTCACATCAAGACTGCTACAATCCTCCCTATTTGGTGGAGATACAGATAATGGTCTACAGTCACTATTTTGGATGCATCCACCACACTCAGGAAGACTCCAGGAAAGACATTAAAGGGTGCATAATTTTGAAGTTGTAACCCAGTACCGTGGGTTTTAATACTGGAGTTCATTCATACTGTCCAGATTTTTGCTAAATATTTTTGTTCTGTTCATCATAAAATGAGTGGTATTCTGTCAAATCACTGAGGATTGAAGTCATTAAATAAAGGCATGTATTTGAGTTTTGGAATTTATATACACCAGGAAATGCAAGCTAACACAAATCCTGTTATTCTAGCAATTTCTAAGTTTATAAAAGTGATATTTAAATTGTGCTCCCATTTTTGGGCTTATGTCCCTCCATTATTTTAAGCTTCATCCAGATTTCTTGCTGTAAGAGGTTGAGAGGTATGAGTTCTTTCCTTTAGAATTTCCTACTGGTTGTTTCATGTTTCAAAATACCAACTAGTTTCTTTTTTTATTCATTTCCAAAAACAAGAAAACATGAATGCAGGTTATTTATGACAATGAAGTATTTACAAATTATTTAAAAAGGTAGGCTAAAACCTCACCAACTAGTTTCTTGACTCACGATCATTTAGTTCAAAACTTGCTAACCTGGTTCAGCTCTAGGAATACTGTGCTTCCCTCAATTTCTTTTTATTACAATTTGATCGTCCTTAACTCATTTAAACCTAGTATTAATCACTTCAAATCATTACACTTCAAATGTTCACTGTTTAAACTTACTATGCTTGTGTATTGACAAATACACATTAGCTATTTAATATCCATCTTTTGTTGATTCTTGAAGTTTATTGTTACTTTGTAACCTGAGCTAAGCCAGCAACTGGTCATCATTTGATCAGTGTTCTACCCTTATAACAAGAATATAAATAAATAACAGAAATAATTCCAAAGTAGCAAAAAGAACTGTCAATATTTTCATCCCATGATCTTGCTTGGATTGTTGTTACAAAGGGAAAAATCACCAACAGTCCATTTACATGGAACTGTGAAAACATGAATGATATTTCAAAAGCAAAAAGCAAATGGGTGTATAATTTCTATTAGGTTTAAAACTTCTCAGTTCGTTTTGGCAAAGTGTGGATTTAGCCCTTTAGCATTAGTCACTGTAATCATTTATTAGCCTCTGTACTGACACTGTCCAGTATAGTGAACTAAATGGGTTTGAGACTAATAGAGGCAGGCTCAGTGATCAGGAGGCATAGAGTCAAAAGCATACAGGAAAACAAAATGGACTGGCCACCTCTTAGAAATTCCACAAATACTACAATTATCAAGACGGAGTGCAACCCTTGTGAATGGTAAGTAATAACAAAGGCTCTACATGCAGTAATAGGCACTAGTTAAATGATAGTGTTCATTTATGAATTAAGGGAGACAAGTGAAGTTATAGAAAAGGGGATAACAGAGTGTTTGAGGGTAAGCAACAAAGTGTTTTGTGAAATACCTAGGCTGCTTGCCTTCCTAAGTGATGCAGCTCACATGAAAGCAGCATCTAAAATGTTAACTGAGCCCCAATCAAATATATGACTTATTTCCATTTTAATTTTTATGTATGAATCTGTTGCATGTATTTATGAATTCTTCCCATTCTAATCCAGTGACCTCCTCAAGACGTAACTGGTAGCTATCCACCACCCTCTATGTTAAGAACTGTTTCTTTATGTCTTGATAACCATCACTGGGTACTCATACTGACTTAAGATCAACAAAAGTGAGGGAATTGTTTCTTGCACTTTACTTCATGATAAGAGATGCCTGCATTTTAATGATATTTTGCTGCATGTTAACACACATTTTAGATGTCTTACACCATCACTCACCATATCACACAAAAGGAAAACTGTAGCAGTTGTCCACTACATTCAGAGTAAGGAACTGCTTCCTTACATCTACCCTGAGCTCTCTGCATTCTGATTTTTTTTTTGTGGGGGGTGGGGCACTTCATAGTATGAGTTGCTTACATTTCAGTACTATTTTGGTGTATGCGCTTGTTGCATGCATTTCAACCCTATTACCTGACTGTTACAATCTATGGAAGTGAAGACTGAGCTAGCCAAACCCAGGACAATATGATGTGTCTCATTACTAGACTGCAGCATTAAGCTTCTCTTTCATGTTGCTGGCATAAATTTAACTGTAGACATATACAGAGATGCATAAGCAAAGCTAACAAAACATACCATTTTATTCAGATCTCTTTGAAAGCAGAAAAAAAGTGTTGCCTTAGTTACTGCTTTACAGCAAAACATATAAGCAATCAAGTTAATAAAAGTATGACTTTGGAACTGAGACAGCCATGTGCTTAAGAGTTCATTTACCAAATAGGGTGAAAACAATAAGCAGGACTTTAAGAATACAAGAAGTATGATGTATCATGCAGAAACTTTGCTGAAGTCACACAAGGGCATAGAATGCATCTGGCAAATAAAACCTCAAGAATCATTTTACAAAGGAGCTTAAAGCAAAATAAAAATAGGTGTTTGAAATAATTTGCAAGTTATTTAGACAAAATATTAAAACAAAATATTGTCATTATTAAATTAATAAAAAAATGATTTTGTGAAGTCAGAGAATAAATAGGTGCTGCTGCTGCAACTATCAGCCAATCAGTTTGAATGGCATACAGATCTCAAGCTTAATAAAACATGCTGACTTTGATCTAGGTACAATTGTGTCATTTTTGAATAGTTCCTCCCTGCCTGCTGACTATCAAGCTTTCCACTAATAGATGCTTGTTCATTCCCCACTGATGTAAAATCCACAGATTCCCTAGGCCAAGATCCATCCTGGGGGGCATCATACATGCAGTTATTGAGGTTGCTTGTATGCCACTTTTATTTTTAATAGCCTTATCTCCACTCTGGTGGTGACGTGAACACTTGTTTCACTGCATGGACTACTTGTGCTCTTTTGTCCACTCATACATGCTTTCACTTTTGCCAACAAGGAGTATCATCTCTGGCTATGGAAGAATATGCCCATGTCCTCACTGCAATAGTTCCCTGCATCCTGGCATGCCCCTACCCTCCAGCAGAGGCTGTGTCTGCAAATATCGATATCTGTGCAGAAACAGAAACCTGGTTCAAGGCTCCCGAGAGCACCCCAGCACTACCAGGTTATACCTCATACCATGTTTTTCTGCCCCAAAACTCGGACCAAACCACAAAAGGAAGGGGAGTATCCATATTCATCAAAGATACCCACACCTCCAGGTTAGTGGCACTGCATGAAGCATCGGAGACCATCCATGTGCAACTAACAGTGGGCAAAACTGCCTTTCATTTTGTAGCCTGCTACAGACCACCCTCCCAAACTCAGGAACCCCACTCGGCTTTCCTGAGAACACTGGAGAATATGAAGGTCTCTCCAAACACCATTATATTGGGTGACTTCAACTACCCAAACATAGACTGGGAGCACTACTCAAGCCTCAACACCCTTGCCCAACGGTTCCTAGAATTTATAAACTCAAATGCTATGGAGCAACTGGTCACCACTCCCACAAGAGGGGAAAACATATTGGACCTGATCATCACCAACATGGGGACTCTATGTTCCATACCAGAGGTATACCCCTCATTGGTAAGATCTGACCATAAATTAATCTCACTGGACATCCATATCCCGTCCCCACCCCCAGCCAAGGAAACCACGGTGAAGAACTTCTCAAAAGCAAACTTCACACTTCTCAAAACTGAGGTGGAATCCTTCAAAGCCCCCGGGCCAGTGGAAAATACGGCCCAAACCACATAATCCTTTACAAACGCTTTCTATGGACACCTACAGGAATGCATGGATCGTGCTATCCCAAATAAAACCAAGACTCATTCCTCCAAAGGCAGGAGACCTGTCTGGTGGACCCCAGCCATAAATAAGCTACACAACAGAAGGAGGAAGCCACTACATGATAGAGCAAAATCCCAAAAAGGGAAGGCATCTCTGATCAGTACTAGCAAGAAACTACGATCCCTCATAAAATCATGTAAGCCAGCTTCGAAAGAAAAATTGCACAAGATGCTAAAGATAATCACAAGGCCTTCTTTAGTTATGTCAGGAACCTGGGTGGCAACTCCCAGATATGCTCTGAGTTAGTTCAAAATGACAAAAAATACACTGAACCCACAGACATTGCCAACATCCTGACAGACAGGTTCAGTGCAAACCCCCCCCCCACCAAAAGAGCAAATGTCTATCCCAACAGAGTGTAGCCTCCCTGACATCACAGATGCACAGGTGAGAGCTGCCGTCTCTACAAAGCAAAAAAACACAGCATCCATGGGACCGGACGGTGTCCCGGGCTGCGTCTTACATGAACTCCAAGAAGAACTGAACCCTCACATAAAGTCACTATTCAATCTCAGCCTTACTACAGGATATGTACCCAAGGAATGGTGTACAGCAACAGTGGTACCACTCCACAAAGGTGGTGCCACAATGGACCCCGGAAACTATCGCCCTATAAGCCTGACTAGCCTGGTCTGCAAAGCTATGGAGTGTATCATCATGAAACTCATAAACAAAGACATTGGGAACCTCCAAACACTGGATCCTACCCAATTCGGCTTTGTTAAGGGCAGATCTTGCCTCTTGAACCTGGTCGACTTTTTTGAAACAGTCACCAAGGCCATAGATGAAGGGAAGGTAGTCCACACAGCCTACCTGGACCATGCAAAAGCCTTTGACACAATACCCTACTTGGGCATCATAAATAAGCTCACCAGCTTAAATATCAACCCCTATGTCACAAGATGGGTTTCAAACTGGCTCAGGGATAGAACCCACATGGTCAGAATTGCAGGTGCCATGTCAGACTCTAAACCAGTTACAAGTGGCATCCCATAAGGCTCAATCCTGGGACCACTCTTGTTCGGTATATATTTCTCTGAGGTACAGGCTAACATGGGAGGACTATGGCTGACCAATTTCGCAGATGACTGCAAACTGGGTGCCATAATTGACTCGCCGACTGACACAAGCATCTTCCAAAAGGGTCTCACAGAGACGGATAACTGGTGCCAGAGCCATGGCTTAAAGCTAAATGCCAAAAAGTGCATAGTCATCCCCTTTCGGAAAAACAAAGTGCCCACAAATTACCACATAGGTGGTAATCCATTAAGTACGGAAGAAGTAATTAGGGATTTGGGGATCCAAGTAGATAGCAATCTCTCCTTTGACAATCACATTGCCAAAGTGGTTAGAAAGACCTTCTATATAGCCCACATTATCACGAAAGGGTTCACATCTAGATCAAGAGAGGTCATTGTGCCCCTCTACTCATCACTCATCAGGTCCATAATTGAATACAATGCCCCATTTGGGATGTACCTTACCCGACACCTGCAGCAACTGGAAAGACCCCAAAAGTACCTCACCAAGAGGATCAAGGGACTCAAACAGATGCCCTACACAGTTAGGCTAAAGAAACTCCAGACCTACTCATTTGCTTACCGCCTACTCAGAGGCGATCTGTGCCTGATGTATAAAGCCATGTCCAACCCAGAATTAATGGACATGCTCCACCTCAGGAAATCCAAATCCCTTAGAGCTACACGCTCCAGGGACTTAAACCTCAGCACAGAAATAAATAGGACATGCTGGAGGGACAGATTCATATCCCAGAGGCTCCCCTCACTCTGGAACAAAATCCCAATCCATGTTAGGCAGAGTCCCTCAATGACCCTCTTCAAGAGAAATCTTGACGAGTGGATGGGAGATCATAGGTTTACCCCTGGGATCTCTTCTGTGTCCCTACTAGACAGAGGCACAGTAAACTAACCTCAAAATGGTTATCTTCTGTGATCTACTATACAGAGGCACAGTCAACTAATCTAAAAGGGTGGTGAAAGCCAAACACACTCTGACAAGGCTTATAAATGCCCTAGGGCAGATAGCCTAGTATCAACCTATGAACTTATGAACCTATGAACCAAAGCAGTGGTAGGAACCAGTGATAACCATCCCCCCTACAGAATGGGCACAAATACATCCTCCCTACCTGTATCATCAAGTGTCTGAGACTATTATCATGCTCAGATCACCTGACTTAAGAGATGGTTTATCCCTCTATGTTGCTGTCACAGGCTTGAGTGTAATATTTTTTGTCAGAAAAACCTTTTAAAGCATTGAGCCTAAAGGCACCAGGAGTAAAGCTGCTCTTACAATTTCAAGACATCATGTAAAGCCACTGGGTCAACAGCTGTTATATTGTGAATAAACAAATAGAAAACACACCATCCTATTTCAAACAGTAGCATCTGAACAGGAAGATGAACTGAATAATAAATTGTATAATATTTGGGTCATTTTGATTGTAAGAAGTTGTTCATAGTGAAGCATATCCACAGTGTGCAAGGAAAGAGTGAATGTGTACAGAAACAGTCATGCAGTCATGGATCCCTCTCAAATACTGTACTGAGCTTCAGCAAAGATATCTGGCATTATTCTACTGATATATTTACAAGTTACAGTAACTTATCAGGAGCAAAGCATATTCAAATAAGTCCAGACAGTATACGTGTAATACATGCCCCAAGAAAAATAACAGTATCACTCACTATTTGAAGTGACCGTGAAATAAAGTAAATGGAAAGTTGACATGTCATTAAGAGAGATAGAGGCAGACTCAACAGAATGACTAAATAATACTATGACATCTGTAAAGCAGGACAATATTTCCAAATGGACTGATGTACAAAATCAGAATCTTTGGGTGATAGACAGCACTATTTGTTGGTCACTGCTGAAGAGGTAGTTTCAACAATGCCAAATGTTAATTTATTTTTCTGTGTTAGATGCAAATCAGAGATGCTGGCAGATGCATTTAACATGCCATTAGAAAAATATAGATTAATAACAGTTTGGTTGATATCTTAATTGTACCAGAAATATTCTAAAGAACAACTGCACAAGGAATTGAAATTTAGATGGCACTATGAACATAACAGATTATCTATTACTGCAGGGACAAACAAAAGAAGACCATATCAAAAGATTGATATACTTGCTGGACAGACCCAGATGGTATAATTTAATACTAAATAAGAATAAGCTTAAAGTAAGAGTGAAAAGTCTGAAATGCAGGTAAACAGCAATAACACAAATGCCAAAAAGGGAATCAGGCATTAATTACATTTCCGGAACGATATGGTATTTTGTAAATTTTGTATCTAATTTTCCACCAGCACCTTTCTTTTATTCCAGCAACAGTGATCCTTGAAGGCGAATTGCCGAGGTGCCAGATCACTGTTGCTGGAATAAAAGAAAGGTGCTGGTGGAATTTTTGTGTTTTCTGACTGATATTTTTCTAGTTGTGTGCTTTTGTATCTAATTTGTCTGAGATTGCTACACATCATAAAAAAGCTGCTGGATAAAGATTTAGCATGGTAATTCAGCCATGAATGGAAGAATACTTTTGAAAGCATAAGAAACTACTACAAATATTACCTGCACTGAAGCATTATCATGTAAATAATCCAGCTATGTTACAAATGGCTGCAAGTCAGAATGATAGAGGAGCTGTGATTTTACAAGAAAACAGACCAGTTACTTCAAGTAAAAATAATTTACAAAGGCACAAAAGACAAAAAGTCAGGTATGATAGTGCAGGAACAGGTAATTACTATATGTGATGCATAATATTTGCAACTGAAAATATGTCAATATGGTTTGTTTTCATTATATAAATGTATGACTGCCTATGTCATAAGTGTTAATTCAATAACGATGTTTCTTGTTTAAAAAAGACATACTCAAATACAGCAAGAATGCTGCATGAGGACAATTACACAAATATATTTATGGCAAAGGAATACAAGCAAAAACATTCAAGACTTTGCAACACATATTCAGAAAATTTTTGTACATGCCACCTCCAGTGTTATATAGGATATTGTTTAATCTGCAAAGCTGTGACACGAAAGTCAAACATAGCTGAGCAAAGAGTTACACATATCAGTTATGTTGAGTATAACACATTTACTTGAATGAAATGAAGACTAAATAGAATTAGAGTTAGTGATAAGTTGAGTGATATTATCATTGCCTATGGCAAAGAAAAAAATGAAATAATTTCAAAACTGTACTGATACTGACTCAGAAATGCAGTAACAGAAAGAAATGATAATGAAAGGTTGGATAGGATGACCAGAGCAAAACTTGCCAGTTAAAAAGAAAATCCAAATGTACGTTTTTCTTCAGAGAGAAAAAGACTGTCCAACGCGTGTACAAGGCTGACAAGAATATTTTACTCAAACACCTAAGACAGAGATAGAAAATTGTGGAGTAAGCATACTACTCACATTTTGGAATATTTAAGTTCAACAAAAGAGCAAGAGACATTATCTATAAGTCAGAAATGTCAGCACAGCTAGAAAAATGCTAAAGAAGATGTACCTAGCATACACTGTAAGTGCACGTTATAAAAAATGCATGGTACCTTACATGACACAAAGTTCATGGACCAGAATGAGATAAACTTGTTCTAATTGAAATAAGTCATGCACTTAACATGCTTTTAATGTTATTCCAAGTAATCTCACGTGATCAAATTAACAGCAGCACGATAAATGTAAAGAATTCTATCTCTAGTGACCCTATCAGACAATGGTCACTGTTTTGCAGTATACATTTAATACATGTAAAAACACCAGAAGGTGAAGCATGCAACTAAAGGTACATCTGGCTGTTCTCCTTGCGAAGATTACGGATTGTTAAAAAGAATTATCTAAAGAGTGTAAACCCTGATGAAAAAGATCACAAGCAGTAGCTACAGAGATTGTCATTTTGCTCTTTTGGAACACAGGAATATTCCACTGTGGAATCTTAGTCCCTTATCAGCTTAGTTACTAATAAATACATTATTAAAAAGCAAATTACCATGTCAACTACCTTACTAATGCCAGAGGCAAGGTAAAAGAAGTGATAAAAAGAAATTCAATAAGGTAGAGGTACTTTTAGGACTAGCACTCCAGAAGACTTTCAAAACTAACTGCAATGTTCACAATCAACAACCTCAAGGTGTAGTAACTGGTAGAGCAACTAAATGGAATCCTATGTTATGCATGGAGAAGATAACCTGATGTGCAGAAGAAACCAAAGACATTTCTTAAGACAAAAACATCTAGTCCAGAGGGACAGCAAGTTGAGAAAGCACAGAAGTACAAAGATGTAGCATAACCATAACAGAGTATCATCTCATGTGAAATGGGAAGCCTGCCATATCTTCACTAGCATCTGAGCAACCAAAGCTGTCACAAAAATATATCAGAAATCCTGGGAGAACAGTGCTAGTAAATATTTTAGATTTCAGAGATTGTAGAAACAAACAGCCCTTCATGTACAGTTTGAGAGTTGATCGTGATACTAAAGAGTGAAAATCTGCATGGAATGAAATGTTTTGAATGCCATACAAACTCTGATTTTTGTGAACAGACTATGACATGCTTGTATAGAGTTATAGATTATTTAAAGATGCACCTTTTTATAGTAATACATATCAGCTAGACTATATTTTACAGGTATCAAATGGGAGATGTGGCACAGTGAGGTATGGACCCTTAGACATTAGAGATATCACAGATAGGATTGTAATCTGGAACACCTTTTCTGGAAGACAGTTACAGTAGAAGACCTCATGGGGACTAATTACACATCCTGGCTATCTTTGAGCACCCTAAAAGACATTACACATTTTTCAGGATGCACAACGTATCCTTTACTGTTATACGAGTTTATATTCCTGTGTTGCGCTGTTACATCTTGTCATTACCTAGGGATATTAGATGATTGCTTAAGAGAAAATGTAATGCTCAGTGCTTTCCCTATGCAAACTGATGACAAGCATTTCAAAAATTCCAGTTTAAGTACTTCTATCAGTGTAAAGCAAAAGACAAATACTTGTCCTTGTCTGCTATTAATAACTCAGAAGCCTGTTTTAGAAAGAGCATTTAGTTCATTAACTTAAGGATAAGACATGTATAAAGAATAAGCAATTGCTACTCACAATGGCAGTGATTTCTGTTTACTGCTTTTGGGATAAGACTCATGATGGACCAAGGTGGGAGGATTATTCCTAAGGTCATGCCAAGGTCGAGGTCCCTTTGGAGATATGAAGTCTGATAGGCTAAGTAACACAGTAGCAAGCAACAAGCATGGATTAACACAGCAACGGCTACAATCAGAGGAGCTATAATGATTACAAAAACTCGTACTTAATATATTTGTCACCATGAATGTATTCCTGTCATTTTTTTTAAACAGTATATATAACAATGGCCTTGGCTACTTGCCTGCTGAATATGTTTATATAACTACAGAGAAGCAATAGCTTACTTAAGTCATTAAAGGCATTGACTTGTGAAAAAATGCCAAACCATCTGCTGTGAAAGCTTTTAATAATATGTTAAAAAGACTGAAGCACACAGCCTTCTCAATTAGCAAACCATCTTACCAAACCATAGCATCATTAAATGATTAATCCTCTTCAATCTTTGAGGTAGTCATCTAGTTTAACAGTTACCTTGAAGAGGGCAGATACTAATATTTTATACTAATATTTTATTCTAAATCCATTTTTGACTGCCCTTTTCATTTTTAACTCTCTTGCATCACATGCTGTCTTAGCTCAGTGGTTTACTGGAAGTTGTGGGTATTTATTTTCCCATAAAGTCTGACACACACCTTAGGGCATAACACAGTAAGTAACAACTAAACATGTAATATTATCACTGCATAAATCTCATGAGATTATATCACAGGAAGAAAAGCTGCTAAAATGCATATTGTCATCAGTAAAAAGGTAATTCTGAGAAACTTTGACAAGGAAATAAAAATTCTGCACAACTGTGTTCTTATCTGAATCAGGATTCTGTAGATTTTTTCTTAAGAATATATTGTCAAGCCAGATTTCTACAGCTGCCTCAGTACAAACAGGAATCATAGTAAAGACAAGGACTGAAGCCAGTAACTTATTCCAGCACCTCAGTATCCAGAGATTAGGAGAAGGCTAATCGACTAAGACTGAGTGATGATTTTGTTAAACTCAAGATCCCCTTCCAACTTGATGACCTCACAGCTTACGCAGAATCCTTCACCGCAACATTCTGTGCACATATATAGCTACATAAACACAGCTGTTACCCTTCAAACTAAACACAATGCCAAACTTAAAAATGAAACCTCTATGGTGGAACCCAAACATAGAGTCTTTAATAAAAGAAACAATGAAACAACTCACTGCACTCAAAATAAGTTTAACTCTCATGATGCCAAAAATGTTCTTGCTAAACTTAACAATGCTAATCAAATTGGACAAAGTTAAAAATGAGATAAAAATAGTTACCAAGGTAAAGCATACAAGCAAAGTCTTCTTCAACATTTCCCAGCATTGTGCAGAGCTAACAGTAAATGACATCACATAATTGGACCCAGAGGACACAGCCAATCTACTGCAGGACAAGTTTAGCTCAGACTTTGCCCCCTCTCTTCTATATTCCCAAAGCACATACCTGTTTCTACACCACCCCTCAAATCTCCCAAGAATAACAAGGTCAAGAACACTACTTTTATGGGAATGGATAACATACCATGCTGCCTACTTGCCAGCCTGAAACAGGACTTGTAGACTCCTCTTACAGGGGCTATTCAATATCAGCCAAACAGGCAACAGTCCCCCTCAGCACAAATGTAGGGTGTCAATAGACCCACATAATTATATACCCATAAGTCTAACCAGCCTCATCAATAAAGCCATGGAAAGGATCACTATACAATTAATAAATAAGGACATAGGTAACCTACAAAGGGTCTACTTTAATTAAACAAAAGCGGAATCCGTCGCATATGAATCCGTCGACACATAAACAGCGAAACGCAATAACGTCGAAAACGCAAAACTGAGAAATTTAAACATCGAAACCGCAATAGTCGGCCAACCCTACCGCCTGTAACATACTACCTACGCAAACACAACAACAAAAAACGCATACATACACTAACCAAAACCTTACTACTAACCCTAAATTAAAGAACCAAAATCCCACTTGTAACCCTACACTAAACTCCACATACACAACTATCTATGCACTACCCTTAACCCCTCCCTAACCCTAAGGTCCGTAACTACCGAACACTTACCCTACAGAACTATACCCACACAAAGTAAATATTCCACACACATACACTTAACAAAACCCTACACTAAACCTTACATACATTACCTATCTATGCACTTACCTTAACCCGCACCCCAACCCTAAGGTCCGTAACTATCGCACACTTACCTTACAGAGCTATACTGCAGATGGGCCAACTATGACAATTCAACATTTCCGATTTTGCTATTTAGTGCGTTCGACGTTTCCACATTTCACTGTTTACGTGTCGACGGATTCGTATTCGACAGATTCAGCTTTTGTTTAATTAAAGTAGATCCCCTACAAACTCTTAACCTAAGCCAGTTCAGATTCATCAAGGCAGCCTCTGTCTTCTTAACCTGGTCTATTTCTTGAAGGAGGTTACTGAAGCAATGAATGAGGGTAAATCAGTACACACTGTGTATCTAGACCTCACAAAGGTGTTCAACACCATAACACACTTAAATATCACACATAAACTCACCCAACTAAATGTAAATCCCTACATAACTAGCTGGATAAAGTACAGTTTTGTACCTACCATAAATGTAGATGTCCGATAGGCATGCATCTGCAGTCCTTACAAATGGGTTGTCCTGTCGTCAGGCAGCCCTTCGGTCGGCCGGATTCCAAAGTCTGGGTCTGGCCTCGGCTGGTGTCGCACTTCACCCGACGTCATAGCTGCAGTTCTTCGGGTATAAAGGCATCAGCCGACACCATTTTCCTCAGTGTTTCTTGCCCCAGATGCCAGGTGCCCTCTAGGAATGCTAAATTTGGATAATGTAAATGGCTCCAAATAGTAGAGAGCAAACAAAAAATAAGCATGTATGTACATATATACAAACAAATACACCATAATAGATTCCCCCAGCTAGCTACAAGATGGGCAAATACCCTAGGAGTACCACAGAGGGGAAGGAGGGTGGGTAATCCTGACTGCAGATGCATGCCTATCGGACATCTACATTTATGGTAGGTACAAAACTGTACTATGTCCTTCAAGGATGCATCTGCAGTCCTTACAAATGGGTAGAATACCATAGCCAAACTGGGGGAGGAGGAGAAATAAGATTATGGTGTAGTTAAGATCCCTTGCAAAACAGCAGTGGCAAAACCTGCTCGGGATCTGGAGTATAAAGGTAAATTATAATGCTTGGCAAATGTATGCACGGAGCTCCAAGTAGCAGCCTCTAAAATGTCTTTGGTAGCCACTCCTCGTAGAAAAGCTGTGGTAGTGGCTGTTGCCCTTGTAGAGTGAGGTCTGATGTTTTCTGGAGTTTTCTTCCCATGGTAAGAGTAACAAAATCTAATGCAATTTCCTATCCACTTAGAGATTGTCTGTTTTGAAATTGCTTTTCCTTCCATCCCTGTTGCATATGCTACCAGTAGCTGGTCAGTTTTTCTATTGCCCTTGGTCCTGTCCAGGTAGTAGCGTAGTTGTCTATGTACATCCAAGGTATGCAACAGTCTTTCCCCCTGTTCTGTGGGTTGGGGAAGAATGTAGGTAGATGGATAGCTTGATTTAAAGATACCCTGGAGACCACCTTTGGCATAAAAGTAGGATTTGTTCTCATGGACACTCTATCTTGATGGAAGATCAGGAAGGGCTGTACTGCCATTAATGCCTGTAGCTCAGATACCCTTCTTGCTGAAGTGATTGCAAGCAGAAAAGCAGTTTTCCATGATAAGTATTGTAAGTCTGCTGTTGCTGCTGGTTCGAAAGGAGGGAGTGTCAACTTTTCTAGCACAAAGTTTAAGTCCCATGCTGGCAATGGTGGTTTCCTAGGTGGTTTTACATTTTTAATTCCTCTCAGAAACTGCCTGAGCAGAGGATGTGAGAAGACAGGAGGATCCAAGTTGTATTCTGCTGAAATAGCTGATGCATGAATCTTAATGGAAGAATAGGACAGGCCGTTGTGGAAGAGCTCTGCCAAGTATTCCAGGATGTTGGCTATGTTTACCAGACACACATTTTCTCCCTTTGCAGTACTCCAAATGTGATATCTTTTCCATTTTGCTGAATAATTTTTTCTTGTTGAGGGTCTGTGAGCCTCCAAGATAATGTCTTTAACCCTTTGAGATAAATCTGGGTTATTTGGTCTTATGCAATGTTCCAGGCAGACAGCTGCAGTGTTTTCAGGTTTGGATGCAGGGTGTTGTAGTTGTTCTTTGTTAACAGTAAGGGAACTAGAGGTAGAGTCCATGTTTGTTCCCGAGACATGCTCCTCAGTAATGGGTACCAATGTTGCCTTGGCCAGTCTGGAGCTATCAGGATGATCCTTGGTCGGTCCTCTTTGATTTTCAATAGCACCTTGTGCATCAAAGGAAGTGGTGGGAATGCATATGCTGTCAGGTTTTTCCAACTGAAAGATAGGGAGTCCACTTTCCAAGCAAGTGGGTGGTACGTCCTTGTGCAGAATTTCTTCAGTTGGTGATTGTGTGGCGATGCAAATAAGTCTATTTCTGGTAGTCCCCACTTTCTTGTAATGGTTTTGAAGATGTCCGGATGCAGCATCCATTCGTGGGCATCCGTGGTAGTTCTGCTTAGTATGTCTGCTAGAATATTTTCTTTTCCTGGCACAAAAATTGCTTGTAACTGAATGTTGAAGCTCAGGGCCACATTCCAGAGGTCCACTGCCATCCGGCATAGAGGGTACGAATGTGTGCCTCCCTGTTTGTTGATGTACCACATAACTGTGGTGTTGTCTGTCCTTATCAACAGTTGACCTTGTTGGAGAAATGGTCTGAATGTCTGAATTGCCAGTTTCACTGCCAGCATTTCCTTTTGATTTATGTGTAGGCGCAGCTGGTCTTGAGTCCATAAGCCTTGTATGCATTTGTCCAGCATGTGCGCCCCCCAACCGAGGTCTGAGGCGTCCGTTGTGATGGTCTGGCTTGGTTGAGTGTTGTGGAAGGGCAGTCCTTTGTTTGATTGACAGGCCTGAGCCCACCATTGGAATTCTTGTTTTAGACATGGGATTATTGGAATTTGGGTTTCTAGGCTGTGCTTGTGCTGAGACCATAAATTCCTTAGGTACCACTGTAACGTTCTCATATGCAGTCTGGCATGTGGAACCAATATTATGCAGGATGCCATGAAACCCAAGGCTTGCAGGACTTTTCTTGCTGTTAGCTGGTTCTGCTTTGTTAATGCCAAGAAGTAGAGAGGGAGTTGCTCCTGTTTTTCTACTGTTAGGAATGCCATTTGTTTTGATGTGTCCAGCTCTGCCCCCAAAAGGTTATCCTTTGGGATGGCATCAGCCTTGACTTTTTTATATTGACTGTGTATCCCAGGGCTTGCAGTAGATAAATGACCCTTTTCAAGTCTTCAGTTAGCTTGTTTTTGTTGTCCGCTTGTATCAGGCAGTCGTCCAGGTAAGGGTAGATTTGGATTCCCTGAAGCCTGCAATGAGCAATTACTGATGCCAGGCATTTCGTGAACACTCTGGGCGCAGTAGATAAGCCAAAGGGCAATGCTGAGAATTGATAATGCTCTGATCCTGCAAGAAATCTGAGGTATCTTCTGCAATTTGGTCGTATGGGGACGTGGAGGTATGCCTCCTTGAGATCTAGAGTTACCAGCCAAGACTCCTTGCCCAACATGGGAAGAAGCTGCTGTAGGGTCAGCATTTTGAATTTTGGAACAATGAGGAATGTGTTTAAAGCGGACAGGTCGAGAATAGGTCTCCATTTGTTTTCTTTTCTTGGTACCAGGAAGAGCCTGGAGTAAAATCCCTGTCCTTGCTCCATAGATGGTACCTTTTCTACAGCTCTCATCCTTAGTAAGTGAGATATTTGTTTTAGAGCTTCTGCTTTTTGATTTGGAGGTAGGTTTGGCATTCCTCTCTTCCTTGGTAGAGTATGGAAGTGAAACCTGTAACCTTGGTCTATTGTCTGCAAAATCCACTTGTCTCCTGTGATGAAATGCCAGTTTACTGAAAATAAGGCTAGCTTCCCGCCTAAGGGTGCTTCTAGTTGTTCCCTGGTAGGCGGTGCCAGAGCCAAGTCACTGTGATTGTCCTGTAGTAGTGGTGGTGGCTGTATCTGTGGCTGTACCTCGCTGGTTGTTACCCTGCCACTGGCGTCCCCTGTAGGCACCTCTGGATTGACTTCTGCCTCTTGAGCGCCTATTCCTGCCACTCTGAGCTCTGGAGGTGTCTGGAAAGGACAAATTCTTGGACGGCCAATTCCTGCTAAACCTTGGAGGTTGGACCTGTAAGAAATCTTTCACTGTCTGGACAGATTTTGCCTTCTCTTCCATCTTCTTCAGCACCTGTTGTGCAGGAGAGCCAAACAAATTGATCTTGTCCATGGGAGCATCTAGTAGCTTTGATTTGACATGGTCTGGTACGGCCTGTTCTTTTAACCATGCATGTCTTCTGATCACTGTGCCAGTCATGGCTGATCTAAAGGAAGCCTCCAGTGCATCATAGCCGCATTTTAAGGAATGATTACTGACCTGCTGAATGTTATGTACCATTTCCTGAACAGATTTTTTGTCTAATGGTTCATCCGAGGACAGTTTTTTGGTTAACTGGTCTAACATAAATTCTTGATACTGGATCATGTGGAATTGACAGTTCAAGGCCCTAGCTGAAAGAGTAGCAGAAGTGTAAACTTTTTACCCCATCTCTCTAAGGACCTGGATTCCCTTTCAGAGGGGAGGGGGTTTTTGGCAGAGGTAGCTGCTACAGCCTTAGGTCCCTGGGAGATAGTCTCGGGATCTGCAAAGGAGCCTTATACAAATGATAATGCGTGTCCGGGACCCTGTAGTACCTATCGGGCTTAGCAGGGGCGGAGGTAGTGAATCAGGAGCAGTACAAGCATCATTAAATGCATCATCCACAACAGATAGAACTGGAGGGATGGCTAAAGGCCTATGTTGTGGTAAATGCAGAAAAGTTCTAAGCCTTTTTCTAGAGTCTGAAAAATCCTGGCCCTGCCACTGAAATTGTTCCCTCATAGCATGCAAGGTTTCCCCAAAGGAAAATTCCTCAGGCGGAGAGGCAGAAGGAATGGACTCTTCAGCATCAGAGTCTTCATAAGGGGAGAAAGGGCCCACTGGAGGGTTTGTATTATCTGAATCATCAGAGGAGTCATCTGTAGAAACTGGCTCAGGGGGCTCTGCTCTAGGCCTCTTCTCTGGAGGTGGGTGAGAGGCCCTGTCTGGGTGAGGTTGGGATCCCCGGATCAAAGAAATGAGATCCTCTGCTAGACTAAGCATTTGTGAACTAGAGCTAGGCCTGTGAGAGGGGGTCTTAGCAGGCAGGGATTTAGTAGATTTAGCTGCTTTAGCCCTGGCAAAGGCCTTAATAGACATGGTTGCAGGTGGCCTATAGCAGCTCCACGTGCAGGGGTTGAAATATCCAAGGGGATAGTGTCAGATAATTCCTGGGAACCTGCAAGAGCAGGTGGGATTTCAGAAGCCGATTCCACCAGGTTGGAAGAGGCCTCGGTAGGAGGTAAGTTTTCGGCTGAAGGAAGAACCACTTGCTCGGTTTCAGCCAAAACCGAGACACTCGCAGTTGGCTTAACCGCGGTTTCGGCCGAAACCGCAGACCGCGAGTGTCGGTCCTTTTCCTTGCGCTTTTTAGGTATTTGCGTAGTCGGAGGATCCGACGGCATAATGTAAGCAAAATCGGAGCCGAAAAACTCCTCAGCAAATTCCGACCGACGTCTAAGCGTCCGTCGGTTAAAAGAAGCACAGGCTAGACAAGCTGCTACGTCGTGGTCTGGGCCTAAACAAGGTAAGCAGTAAGAGTGGAAATCTTTATGAGGTATTTGTTTCCCACAAGTTAAACAGTTATTCACTTTTTCTGACATCGGCTGAGGCAAGAAAGAGTCCCCAACGGGGTACTTAACTTTTTAGAAGTCTTCGGTAGTAGTAGAATTATTCGGTAGTAGTAATCTCTGGTTCTGACCGACCGGCACTTGCGAACAGCTTCTGCTTGAGCCACGGCAAGAAAGACTGAGGAAAATGGCGTCGGCTGATGCCTTTATACCCGAAGAACTGCAGCTATGACGTCGGGTGAAGTGCGACACCAGCCGAGGCCAGACCCAGACTTTGGAATCCGGCCGACCGAAGGGCTGCCTGACGACAGGACAACCCATTTGTAAGGACTGCAGATGCATCCTTGAAGGACATCCCAGTTATAAGATCTGTGTCTGATGCAACAGTTTCAGATGCATACTCTACATCTGATATGGGTAGTGCTGGCTATAAATCATCAGATTTGAGGAATGTCATTCCAGTCTATAATGAAGCTAGGAAGTATGTACTGCATGACATTCATGAAGATGCTGTTTAATGCCAGTGTGAGCTCCATGTGGGCATGGAGTTCAGACAATCCATGACAGGATTAGTCTAGTGAAGAGTATGATGGCCCATATTGCTTCAGTCAATATGTCCATATGTAGGCTTTCCAGTGCCATCATGGCTGCCAATAATAACAGTGTTGTTCTTGGCCAGGGTAGGGTACATACTCAGCAGCAGCAGTGTCAGGATTTGTCCAACACCATGACACCACTCATTGCGGGTATTAATGACTCTCTACCTCCAGGCCTGAGGCCCTTCACCAGCAAGTTCCAATGAAATTCAGGTCACATATTAGCTTCCCATTCAGGACACAAGAGACCTTAAACTTTGCCACCCGTGGTCAGCAAAGTGACACTGGGTTAATTTCACCAGTGGTACTACATCCTTGTCACAGGAGAATGTGATCCCTGAAACCCAGGATATTTCCCCAAAACTAGTCCCCTGCTTTTGATTCCTATGGAATGGTTCTCACACCCAGTTTGTGTTGACTGCCTTGTGATACTGTACCCCATAAGGTGTGTCAGTGATGGTGGTTCTTTTATCTTCTTTACAATATACAGTACTTCAGTTATGGTTGGTTTAGATTTTGATTTCCATTTTCTAGTAATTGTTTTTTTTTGGCAGCAAATAACATTAAACTTAGTAAGGCCTGTCCAGGCAAGTCAGATCATGTGTCCCAGTTCAAAATAATAATTTTCTTTGTTACAGCCCTTTGCTACCCCAGCATTACTGACAGTGTACTCTGTAGGGAATTTAATGAATACAACACAAAGTTAACAGTGAGTATTGTAAATAAAAAAGACAATAAATCTGTACTTTGATTCTCATAGCGTACTTTTTGTTGAATTTTAGTTTTCTTTGATTGCTCACACATCAGTCTTAAGTCATAAGAGCAAACATTACATGAGATGCCTACTATGGCAACATGTTAGAGTAGGATGTTACAATCTACAGTAAAAGCTTTTTTGTAAATTTGTGAAGACTGCTTTATAAAGTTGTTCTTGTTCTGAGTCTGAAATAATTTGGTTTGTGGCAGAGCACAGTGCCATGCTGGCATTATAGCCTAATCTTAAACTGTGTTGGTAATGGTTTTGGATTCCACATCTGGCTACTTAATTGAAATTATTGCTCATATTCTTCTAGTATTTACCTAGGAAGAAGGTAAGGTAATGTAAGGTAATGGGGTGGCACTTACCTGTTACTCTTAGGGTTCTAACTTTGGATAAGGGTTCTGTTGTGGTGCTTATGATGTAAGTGGAAGTAATATGTCTGTAAAATAATTTAGCAGTCTGTGGATAAATGCTTCTGCTACATTCAGGGTGAATGGCTGAAGGATGTCTGCCCTACAGATACAGGACCCAGTAGCTTATTTAGAAGAGAGCTCATTGGGTCTGATTAAGAAAGCTGAAGCTATATTGACCGAGTGCTGTGGCAGTTGATCAATCCTCAAACAACCTCCTGGGAAAAAGTGGCTAATCATACTGCCACTACAGTTTTCATGCCACTGTGATAACTTCAAAAAGAGGTACTACAGGTAGCTGAACTCCACTTGTTTTTGTTTTGCAAGTGGAGCATTTCTTGTGGGGTATTTTATTTCTTTATCAGTGTTGAGGGGAAGGATTGAATCGACTGGAGTCTGGAGAATTCATGCAGTAGGATGCCATTACCTATCCCAATCTGGAAATAAAAATCTGTAATCTGTTTCTAAAGATCTGCTTTTTCAGGAGAGTGTAACTGAGACAGATTGTGGTAATACTGCTGTGAATGGGCTGGCTAGGAGCTGGAGACAGTTTTGTTGCCTTTTTTTTTTTTTTGACTTGTGTGCCTGTGTTTGGATTGGAGTTAACTGCTGCCTTTCTTGGTCATTTTCTGTATTAGTGGAGCTGCTTTTGGTACCTGGATAGAGGTAACTATATATTAATTTTAATAGCGCAGGCAATCCAGGTTAGAAAGAGGGATAGACCGTTGAAAAGAGTGCTGGATAGATAGTTAGTTGTTTCCCTCCTACTTTTGCACTTCTCCCTGACACTGTTAAAATTCTTTTTTTTTCCATTGGTAAATCAGTGAGAATTGCAATGTGTCAGGAATGCTCCTTAATAAGTTCAGAAAGTGTAGTCTGATGCAAAATCTGTTGCTATATTAACTTTTTAAATTAATTATGTGCAGGCTATTACTAATGCTGGATTAGAGGTCCATAGTGATTATTTTAGAAAATGTTGGTTGCTGCAAAATCTATCCATCCATCCCCAACCTCTTTTTCCATTTTTTAAACATGGGGTTGGGGTACATATGTTGTATTAACTTTTTAAATGAATTACAGTGCAGGCTGACAGTACTAGGCTGTCAGTTGCTGATTATTGTTGAGAAAATGTTTGATGGAAAACCTGCTGTTCTATTAAATTGATCAGAAAATGTAGGCTGATGTAAAACCTGTGTTATTCATTTTTTAAATGAATTACATACAGACTATCAGTAATGCCAGACTAAAGGTTCATACTGTTTATTGTCCAAAAAATCTAGGCTAATTCAAAACATATTGAATTAACTTTATAAATTAATTGGTGCAGTAATGTCAGACTAGATGTCCATACAGATTGTTGTAAAATATTGTACTGTTGTATTAACTTTTTAAATGAATAAGAATTATCATGCAGGCTGTCAGTACTGCCAGACTAGAGGACCAAATTGATTATTCAGAAAATGTAGGTTGATGCAAAACCTGTTCTATTAACCTTTAAATGAAGTACAGTAAAAAAAGATGCCCCTGCTTTTGGCCCTCCACTATTTTTGCCATTCTAGAGCAAAGAAGTTGAAAGGTGTGCTGTCTGGTTGAGTACCTCCCTGGACTACATGAAAAGAGACATGGAAGAGCTCTCGGATCATGTGGCACAGGCATGTATGACCCTAGCTCTGAGTAACATCCTGCCTTCGTCCAGAATGATACCACAGTATAAGGACAAAATGACTGACTTCAACAATTGCTTAAGCTTCTGGTGTCATTCGAAGGGGATCCAGTATCTGTCTGCCTGGGAAGACATGATCGACAAACCACGATGCTTTGCCAGAGATGGTCTGCACCTGTCACCCCTAGGATTCAGGTTACTGGCTAAAGCTCTTGCCACCCCTATAGTGCCTTTTATAGGCAAAGTTCAAAGGACAAAACCACCACCATAACAGATACAAGCATGCAAAACCTGAAGGCAATGCTACTCAATGCTAGAAGTCTTAACCTCAAAATGCACTCTCTCAAGGCACTCCTAAAAATGGAGAACATCGATATCTGTGCAGTAACTGAGACTTGGTTCAAGGCTCCAGAGAGCACCCCTGCAATACCAGGCTACAACTCTTACCACACTTTTCGGCCACAAAACCAAGACCGAAACACTAAAGGTGGAGTGTCCATATTCACCAAGGATATTCACACCTCCAGTCTAGTTGCCCAACACGATGCATCTGAAATTCTCCAGGTGCAACTAACACTAGGTAAGACTGCAATCCAAACTGTATAGCTTGCTACAGATCCTACACCATGCCCCATGATTCTCACTACACCTTTCTAAACATACTGGAAAATATTAAGATACAACCAAACACCGTAATACTGGGTGATTTCAACTACCCTGCCATTAACTGGGAAAAATACTCGAGTACCAACTCCTTTTCCCAACGGTTCTTGGAATTCATAAATTCCAATGCCCTGGATCAACTAATCCATTGTCCCACCAGGGGCTCCAATATCCTGGACCTGGTCATTACCAACATGGGAGATAGATGCTCCACACCAGTGGTCACCCCATCATTGGTCAGGTCTGACCATAAGCAAATCATCCTTGACATCCACATCCCACCCTCCAGTAAGGAAACCTCCTTAAAAAACTTCTCCAAAGCCAACTTTATGCTACTGAAGTCAGAAGTGACAAACTTCATGACACTCATGCAAACAGGATCTGAAACTTCAACTGCAGAATCCTACACTAAGGCACTGTATGAGCACATCCACTCGTGCATGAATAGTGCCATCCCAAATAGAACCAAGATGCTCTCCTCCAAAAAAAGGAAGCCAATCTGGTGGTCGCCTGCTATTAACAAACTATACAACAGACGGGAGAAACTGTTGCAGAAAAGAGGAAAATCCCAGGATGCAAAAAACTCCCTCACCAGCCTCAGTAAGAAGCTGAGATCCCTCATAAAATCCTCAAAAGCTAGTTATGAAAATAAAATTGCCAAAGACTCCAAAGACAACCACAAGGCATTCTATAGTTATGTCAAGAATCTAAATGGCAATGCTCAGATCTGCTCTGAGCTTCAACAGAATGGCATTAAATATACTGATCCCAAGGATATTGCCAACATCCTGGTAGATCGACTTAGTGCCAACTTCACCCCCTCTCACCCCTTAAAGGGCCCATCTCAATACCAAAAGATTGCCAAATTCTGGTAATCACGGCCACTCAGGCAGAAACCGCACTCTCCAAAGCTAAGAATACAGCATCCATGGGACCAGATGACATCACAGGCTGTGTACTACATGAACTACAAAATGAACTGGCACCTCACCTAAGTGTCATGTTTAATCATAGCCTCACCTCAGGCTTCATGCCCACTGAGTGGCGCACAGCTACAATTATCCCATTCCACAAGGGGGGAGCCACCTTGGATCCCGGGAACTACCGTCCCATCAGTCTGACGAGCCTGACTTGCAAGGGCATGGAACGCATTATCATGGAACTTATAAACAAAGGCATTGGCAACCTTCAAACACTGGACCTCACCCAGTATGGGTTTGTGAAGGGCCGATCTTGTCTCCTGAACCTGAATGACTTCTTCAAATCAGTCTCCAGAGCTGTGGACGAGGGTAAGGCAGTCCACACAGCCTATTTGGACCTCACCAAGGCCTTCAACACCATCCCCCACTCTGGAATCATAGATAAACTTACTAAGCTGGGCATAAATCCCTTCGTCACTTGATGGGTTGCCAACTGGCTTACTGACAGAACCCAGACTGTAAAAGTAGCCGACTCTAAATCCAGCTCCAGACAAGTGACAAGTGGAGTACCTCAGGGTTCAGTCCTGGGACCACTCTTGTTTGGCATCTACTTCTCTGAAGTACAGGCCAACACTAAGGGACTCTGGCTAACAACGTTTGCAGATGACTGCAAATTGGGAGCCATTATTGAATCCCCAAATGATGTGGATATTCTAAAAGAGGGCCTTACAGAAACAGATGCCTGGTGCCAGAGCCATGGGCCCAAGCTTAATGTCAAGAAATGTATAGTTATCCCCTTTGGAAAAAAACATGTACCCATGAATTCCCACATAGTTGGCAGTACATTAAACATCGAAAGTGTGATTTGAGACTTGTGGACAGTGGTCTCATTTTCGATAACCACAATGCCACAACAGTCAGGAAATCCTTCTATGTGGCACACCTCTTCACTAAGGGCTTTTCATCCAGAAAAAAGGAGGTTTCTGTCCCACTGTACTCATCCCTCATTAGACCCATTATAGAGTATAATGCCCCATTTGGCATGTACCTCACAAGACATCTGCAACAGCTGGAAAGGCCACAGAAATACCTCACTAAATGAATCACAGGCCTAAAGCAGATGCCATATGCTGACCGTCTAAAAAAATCCAAGCTATACTCTGTGGCATATCGTCTACTCAGAGGCAATCTCTGCTTAACATACAAGGCCATGTCAAACTCCGAGCTGTTAGACAAGCTCCACTTAAAGAAATCCCAATACCTCAGACCCACATGATCCAGGGATCTAAACCTTGTCATCACAATGAACAAAACATGCTGGAGGTATAGTTTCCTGACCCAGAGACTCCCCATACTCTGGAATAGACTGCCCATACATACCCTAGGGCCGATAGCCTTGTACCAACCTATAAACCTATGAACATATGAGTGACTTGCTGGTTCTGTAGGGGTGTTCACATGCTATATGAAGCATCTGAACAGTCAGAATATTCTACAAGTGTAAGGTTTTTGTTATCAGTTCATCAAAGTAAATTCAAATGTGATGTTAACACCACGAGGATCTTGTGATGTGAGCAAATGCATGTGTGTGGCAGCAAGATGTCATAACTCTTGCTTTGGAGTATGAATTCAGTGTACATGTTCTGTATTGCAATTTGTAGTTTATGTATCACTGGGGGGGAGTTAGAATGAGCACTTTTCATTTTTAGTGACTTCACAAGTAACTGCTTGTTGCTTTCCATAAAGCATCACTAGGTTACATATGGCCATACAGACATTTGAACAACTTTTTTTAAACAGTGCCTTAGACCGGACTTTAATCTTAGTTCTGGGTGCAATGTAAATAGCATTAACTGCTCGAATAGCAAAACAGGAGCAAATGCAATGAGAACTAATTTGAACAGTAATAATAAAAGCGAGTGCCTATACTTAATGAATGGCTGACTACAGCGGTTTCCTTTAGAGCCTCACAAGAAACAGACAACACATTGAACAGTAAGTTATCTGAATTTGATTATAAGCTGATGTGCTGTAAAAAATTACAGCTGGAAAACACTTATCTTTTAGAATGTTTACGAAGCAAAGTAATTCCAAAAGGGTTACGCATGTGGCGTTTCCTTTCAGGACTAATAGAAAATTCAGCATTACATATAGAATTACTGAAACTGTTTGATAGAACAGGACAAGAATTACTTGAGCTTTTGGTTAAACATAATCAAGAAAATATAGATGAACTCAGCAATGAACTAAGTATATTAGATAAAATTACTCAAGAGCATAACTCATATGAACAAGCACAATATGAATATTCACGTATTTATAACAGTGTTGAACAGCAGATTGAATTCTTGTAAAAAGGAAAAATCAATAAGCTTGAACGTGATCTTCCAGACTATGCTAATGGTGTTGCTTATCCTAAGCCCCCTAAGCTCCAAGGGCAGAAGAAATTTAATTATGTAAATACAGATGAGCAAGAAAGAGTCCATGAACATTATGATAGTCAAGAAGCATATAACCATAATTTACCTGAGCCAAGGAGATCTGAAAGACTTAAAAACAGAAGCAACGTCCCTTTTGTAAATAGTCAACAAGCAGTGGGGTTTCAAGGAGCGAGACCCAAAACGAAACAATGGAGGACTTAAACACTATGGAACATAGTACATTATCTGATAGTGATACATCAGAATCATTTACTAATGACATTTGCACAGTAGTATACAATAATGAACAAGATTTTAAAGTATACAATTATTCAAATGTAGTTTCTACTGGTGAAACAGCTAATTTATTGGCAAAAGGAATTACTTTTGTGCCTTCTGCTTACAGTAATTTTTCTAACACCATTTTAGATTTAAAACTGTATCTTAGAAAAATGAATTTGAAAATATTGTTTCAGACCAGTATAATCAGACAAACAAGTATGTTCGGTATCAGTAGTACTTATAATCCACCCCCCACCCCAAATTAGGTGTATATGAAAAAATTTGTGAAACAGATATTAAAAGTTTAAAGAAATATCATTATGGAAAAAAGGAAGATGATAACCTTAGCATTTCAGAATAGCAAGCTTTAACTCAAATGAGAAAAGAAAAAAAATTTGTATAATGAAACCAGATAAAGGGGGAGGAGCAATTATTATGGATATCCAAGATTACAACAGAAGATTATACGATATGTTAAATACTGATACATATTCAAAAGTATCAATGAATGAAATCAATGGTGCATACAAACTGATCTATACACAGTTAAATTATATGTTTATAGACAAACGCATTAGTATAGAATTGTACAACTATTTGAATGTATCACCTGCTAGAGTCCCTGTGTTCTTTGGTACCCCCAAAGTGCATAAATCTATCTCTAACCCACCCATGCACCCCTTAGTAGATGGACTAGACTCTATTACTTCAGCAATTGCTAAATATATAGATTTTGAGTTCAAAAATATCCTTAAAAATCAGAAACAAATCTGTAGGGATTCTTGGTCATTTTTACAATATATGAACAGCATAGAATACAATAGCAATGATATATTAGTAACAATTGATGTGTGTGATCTCTACACTGTTATTCCACAAGAGGAAGGTTTAGAATGGACCAGTGAAATGTTGCATGAGAATCATATACAACAAGATAAAATCAATTTATTAATAGAGCTATTAGAAATAGTTTTGAATTATAACTTTTTAAAATTCAATAAACAGTATTATTTACAAACTAAAGGCATTGCAATGGGGTCCCCATATGGGGGAGCTTATGCTAATATAACTATGACCTATTGGGAGAAGAAATATGTCTTCAATAGTAGATTTAATAGATTTATTAAGTCCTATTTTAGATTTCAAGATGACATCAGTATTATTTGGCAAGGAACACAAGACATACTTGAAGAATTCCTGTTATATATAGGCCAAACCACAACATTTTTTAAATTCACATGGAATATTAATGACTATATGGAATACTTAGATATTAAGCTCATCAAAGACTATATAGAAAATAGATATATAACCTGCATACACAGGAAAGAGACATATTCCAATAGTCTATTGCATTATAGCAGCTCACACCCTCAACATCATAAAAAATCCGTTGTCAAAGGACAAGTAGTGAGAGCTACATATATGATTATTAGAGAAGACCATTTTTTGGAAGAATGTTCCAATTTAAAATCTATGTTTTCTGCTAGATCATACCCCATTACTTTTTTAGTGACATCATTGAAGAAATTATAAACAAAAATAGAGAGTTTTTTTTAAACCGATCCTAGATAACAAAATCTTTGGTGTGGATATTGTAAATGAGAATGTAGAAAGACATAGTGTTGCATCTCAAATAACTGAAAATATTAACCAAAATGAAAATAAAAGTAACAAATTCTCAGAAGCATTATCACGTATAGTAAAGAAGCTAACACTTTAAAATGGATTTTTGAGAAAAATTGGTGTGTATTGAATCAAGATGAAGAATTCAACAATATTATAGGAGATAAACCACTTATTGTGTACAGAAAAGGGAGGAACTTGAAAGAGTTATTAAAACATAAAGAGGAACATAATATCAACAAAGTACTGGGTATGAAAAAATGTGTTTTTTGTAGATGGTGCCACAAAATAGAAGTGGGTACAGATTTTGCAGTAAGGGGTAAAACATACCAAATACAAGGTAAATATAACTGTGAATCAAAAGATGTGGTTTATTCAAGCAAATGCAAACTCTGCTTAGCCTATTATATACAGAAAACTGAAAGAAAATTGTCTCAGCGTATATATGAGCATGAATACGCAATAAAGAAGTCAAACATGAATAATGCTCTAGCCAAACATGTTAACAGTCATCCAGACCACTCATTTACTTATACCATTATAGACCAAGTTATAATAGATGATAAAACCGCATGGAATGTATTTTTAGAGCTAAAGGAATTAGAATGACAAATAAAACTGCAAGCAGATACTTGGCCAGGCATTAATGAGCGTAGCTCTATAGCGCCTATATTAAAACGAAAGGCGCTTAAAAGAAATAAAATCTGCTAATGAATTAGAAATATAATAAATATGTATAAACCATAGATGTGCTATTTATTCAATATGCTCTTATATGTATTGTACTAATATTAAGGTGCAAGATAATTTATATATGAAAGCATATATGTAAAATACTTATTTTAGAATTTTAGATATGTATAGTCATATAGAGATTTATTTATAACTATTTAATTGTCATTATATTATTACATTTAATTTATTATAACATGTATTTTATAAATGTATTTTTAGGAATATTATAAGTATAGGTGAATGTTTACAATACATAGGCTGTTGAGGGCATAGATATGTATATAACAGTTAGAGAACACTATGAATGCAATAAGGACTGCTTGACTTGAAATACATTAATTAAGAAAGGAAATGACATCAGCGTGACACTAACTGTTTTTAGTTTAAATTGAGTAGATTGTGTTTGTAACTTTGTCTGATGAAGAACAACATTTGATTGTATGAAAGCGCTCACAAAATGTTGGTTTGGTTTCAGTTAATAAACGGATACAAACGGATATATTTCAGTGGCCGTTCGTTCTTGGATTACTTGTTACATAACCCTTCACTGTTTCTATAGTTCTACATTGTGTTTAGTAATTAACCTTCTTTTACAAATCTGCTAGAATACAGACTGCCTGGATCAAAATGGGTGCAAAGATACAAATGGCACTCCAAAGAAGAGAATAAGGTACACTTCTTTTTTAAGCAAAGTACGAGCTCTGTTAAGACCAGTGGCACAAATTTTACAATACCTTCAGGAGGATGACATGACATGCAGTGACATGTCAACAGTGAGGAAATGCCCAAAAATTGTAAACATGCAGGTGAAAGGACAATGCAGACTTCTTTGAACCTCAAAGTTAGAGAAGAGCAAATGTCACGGAGGCAGAGGTTGCCTTTGTGCCACTTCTTGCTGCACATAACTTATCATCTGCGGCAGTTCATTACTAAATTTATAAAAAATTATAGAGAGGGCCAAGATATTCTAAGAAAAACGAAGTATAGCAAAAAAGCCAGCTGACATTGTAAGGGATGTTCTGGGACCTTGTTACCAGAATGATCCTGCCAACTGTCAGAATTCACCATTCTGTGTGTATATAGACTAGTGTTGCCACCTATCCACTTTTTTTCCAGACTACCCAGAAATCAAACTGATTGTCTGGTAGTCCAGAAAACACTGCACAAACTGTGGTATTCTGTTTAAAAAAAGAAACAGACTATCAGAGTTTGTTAAATCTGCGGATTTACTATGCTATTTTACACAAAAACATAGTAAATCTGCAGAAAAAAGGATCTCAAACAGAAAAAAGAGGGCGTTCCTCCTCATCTGATGTGATGATGATGTCATGAAATGAGTGGAAAGTGGGTGGGAAGATGGGAGGAGATGGGTGGTGTTATGAGAGGTGCTATGGGTGCGGCCTTGGTCCGGTTTTGCTACAGTGAAAAATGGTGACCCTAATATGGACTAAAACTCAGTCCTTGATGACAAACTTTCTATGATCTTTGTGGGTTATCTAGATAAAAATTCTCTTAAAAATGTATATGCTAGAATGTGTGTCAAGGAGTGGGCAAGCATTACTTGATGCCTTAATGTCCTCAATGACAAAATTTGACATTTTGTTCTCCAACACTGCAAGCTTTTCTTCAAACAGTGCTACCGCAATGATTGGAAATTCTGTGTTATCTCATTTAAAGGAGGTGAAGTCCGTCATTATTAATATGGGTTGTCTGTCCCACTTGGTAGATCTATGCAGTAAGGCAAGTGTAAATACTCTACAATCACCAACAGAAGAACTAATATCAGATATGTACTGTCATTTCAATTCCAGTGCACAAAGATAACAGAAACTGAAAGACTTTGTTCACAGACAGTGACCCTCTCAAAATTATTAAGTATGCAACAACTAGATGGACAAGTCTTGGGAAGATCATTAGCAGGACCCTGGACATGTGGCCAACCCTAAAAACTGCTAAAATTAATTGGATTTCTGACAACCTGTAGAGTCATGATTTGCATATGATTTTTATGTTTCTGAAGAATGCACTGGAACTTTTAAGTTCAACATACAACTGCAAAGCCAAGAAAGTCAGCTACTGACATGGCATGTCACTATTCATAGACTACTGCAGCAGGATGCTGGCAGACTCCTGAGACCTGCAGATGCCACCTGACTTATCAAATATAATGTGTTTGTCTTGAGTGATAGTAGCTGTATTATTCCCAACTATGGGCTGCTTATTAGCTTGGAAGTCAAGCAATACATGAATAGCTATGATGAGGATATTGCTGGGACAGTGACTGAGTTTAACTTTCACAAAAGATTACAGCTTTTTGTGTTTTTTGATGTAAAAGAATACTTAGCAAGTTTCCTATTCAGGACCATTTACTAGAAGACACATTTCTCATTAACACTGCAAGAAATCTGGACATATCTTCCAGACCTATTATGGACACTGCTTTCCATCTGGATGTCTGTGGAAATGACTTTGAGGCTGAACAATTACTTGATGAGTTTACATAACATAAGACTGAGGACACAGGGTAACTAACTAGGACAGTAGATTAATCCCACTTCTGTGTCTTGAAGTACTACTTCTGTGCCTTGAAGTACTAGTCACAGCTTCTTAAGGACCTTTGTGGAGATGGGAAAAGTACAGTTTTGTACCTATCATAAATGTAGATGTTCGATTGTATTCACTGCTACAGTCATTACACTTGGCTTCCAGGGTTATCCTGCTGTCAGGTGGTCCCGCAGTCGGCCAGAGTTCCAAAGCCTTGGTCCGGCGTCGGTTGCTGTCACTTCTTCCCTGACGTCAGTGCGCCAGGGGTATATAAGATGCAGCCGATGCCATTTTCTTCAGTTTTTCTTGCCCCAGATGTCAGGTGCCCCCAAATAGGTAGGCAATACATATTGCTAATAAAACATACATAAAAAGTAAAACCAAAACCTTCAGTTACCAGCAAATACACCACATAGGTAGTATAGGGTAGAAAGGTATAGATAAGTCCCAGCTAAGAAAGAGGGGATGGAGGGAGGGAGGGTAACCTGGACTGCAGCAGTGAATACACTTGAACATCTACATTTATGGTAGGTACAAAACTGTACTATGTTCATCGTGTTTCACTGCTGCAGTCATTACACTTAGCTGAGGTAGGGTGGCTGGTTCTATAGAGGATTTGGGGTGGCTATGAGACCCTGCAGCACTGCAGCGGCAAAGCCAGCTCTGGATTTAGAATAAAGATGCAAGTGATAATGTTTGGTAAAGGTGTGCACTGAACTCCAAGTTGCAGCTTTCTGGCTATCTTTGGTAGGTACTCCTCTAAGGTAGGCAGTTGAAGTGGCTGTTGCCCTGGTGGAATGTGGCCTAATGTTGCTAGGTACAGTTTTCCCATGCTGTGTGTAGCAGAAACAGATACAGTGTCATATCCACTTTGAAATGGTCTGCTTTGAAATAGCCTTTCCCTGTGATCCTGCAGCATATGCTACAAACAATTGCTCAGTTTTCCTGAAAGCTTTTCTTTTGTCCAAGTAGAAACATAGCTGTCTGTGTATGTCCAATGAATGCAGAAGTCTCTCCCCTTTATTCTGGGGATTTGGATAACAAGTTGGCAAGTGAATAGTTTGGTTAAGAGCCACACTGGAGACCACCTTTGGCATAAATGAAGGGTTTGTTCTTAAAGAAACCCTGTCTTGGTGAAAAATGATGAAAGGTTCCACTGCCATTACTGCCTGTAACTCTGAGACTCTTCGTACTGAGGTTATTGCCAGAAGCAGAGCAGTTTTCCATGACACATATTTTAATTCTGCTGAATTGGCTGGCTCAAAAGGAGGTAAAGTTAGTTTTTTCAAGACAAAATTGAGGTCCCAAGTTGGTGTTGGTGCTCTCCGGGGCGGTCTTATGTTTTTAGCCCCTCTAAGGTACTGTTTTAGCAATGGATGAGAGAAAATAGGAGGATCTGTATTGTAATGAGCCGAGATGGCAGAGGCATGGATCTTAATGGATGAAAATGATAGGCCTTTGTCCAGCATCTCAGTTAAGTATTGTAATATCTAAGGAATATTTGGAACAAGAGGGTCAAAGCTTTGAGCCTGGTTCCAGGCAGAGAATCTCTTCCACTTTTCTGAATAGGATTTCCTGGTGCTAGGCCTCCTGGTCTCCAAAATGACATCCATAACAGCTTTAGAGAGAGGTGTTGTCTGCTTGACTAAGGAATCTGCCATGCATCCTGGTTTAAGGTTTTGAGCTGGCTGTGCAGGATCTGGTTGTTTTGTTGAGTCAGAAGATACTGAATTTGAGGTAAAATCCATGGTGGGCCTTGAGCGAAGTTTTTTAAGATTGGGTACCAGTGCTGGCGTGGCCAGTCTGAGGCAATCAGGATCATTTTTGGCTTTTCTTGTCTGTCTTTTAGGAGTACCTTTGAAAGGAGAGGCAGTGGTGGGAAGGCATAACATTTTAGGCTTTTCCAGCTGAACGAGAGAGCATCCATTTCCATGCTTGTGTGTGGTAAGTCCTTGTGCAGAAATTCTGTAGTTGGCAATTCATTGGGGAGGTAAAAAGATCTATGTCTGGGCTCCCCCATTTCTGTGTTATCATGCTGAATACTTGTGGATTTAATTTCTACTCGTGAGGATCCATGATGTTTCTGCTTAAGTCGTCTGCCAGAGTATTTTTCTTTCCTGGCAGGAATTGTGCTTGCAGATGAACTTGATAGGTTAGAGATGTGTTCCACAAGGTCATGGCTTGCCTGCAGAGGGGATAAGAATGAGTGCCCCCTTGCTTGTTTATGTACCACAACTGTGGTGTCGTCTGTCTTTAGTAGCAGTTGTCCTCGATGCAGAAGGTCCTTGAAAGCTGTTAGGGCATTTTGTACAGCTAGCATCTCTTTTTGATTGATGTGAAGATGCATTTGGTCTGCGGCCCACTTGTCCTGAATACATTTTCCGGCCATGTGTGCTCCCCAGGCATAATCCGAAGCATCTGTTGTTAGTGTCTGCCTGGCTGTGGGTAGAGTGAAAGGCTGTCCCTTGTTGAGGTAACATGCCAGTGCCCACCATCGAAACTCCTGTTGTAGGCAGGGAATAAGTGGTATTACTGCTTCCAAACTGTGACAGTGTTGAGTCCAAACACTTTTTAGGTACCATTGTAATTTCCTCATATGCAGTCTGGCATATGGTATTAGTAGTATGCAGGATGCCATGAATCCCAAGGCCTGCAGAATTTTTCTTGCAGGGAGTTGGGTTTTTGTTGCCATCAATTGAAAGTACTGAGTCAGTTGTCTTTGCTTGTCTGGCATGAGATAAGCCATCTGGGCCGTTGTATTTAAGCTGGCACCCAGGAATATTATCTCTTGTGAGGGCACTAGTTTTTGTTTTTGTGCCTCTGCCCATTGATTTGGTGGCAGGTCTGGCATTCCTTTTAGCCTTGGAAGAGTGTAAAAGTGGAACCTGTAACCTTGAGACACAACATTCAGAAACTATTTGTCTTGGGTGATTGTATGCCAATTTTGTGAAAAAAGTGCTAGTTTTCCCCCTAAGGAAGCTTCCAAAAGGTAAGTGCTTGGCATTTGAAGGGGGAAGTCATTGGGACTGTTTCCTATAAGGTTGTGACCTGTCTTCCCCTCCTTTTGGGGTTGAAGCACTCCACTGTCATGGTCTGTAATAGCCTTGGGGCTGAGATCTGCCTCTTGGGCGTCTGTATCTGCCTCTTTGTGGTCTGTCTGACACTGGAAAGGACCAATTTTTGGAGGGCCAATTTCTACTAAATCAAGGTGGCTGTACCTGTAAGAAATCCTTCACTGTTTGCATAGATTTTGCCTTATCCTCAGTTTTCTTTAATACCTCTTCTGCCTTAACACCAAATAAAATATCCTGCTGTAAAGGAGCATCCAATAATTTTGCCTTAACATGATCAGGTAAACCTTGTTCTTTTAACAAAGCATGCCTTCGTATCACAGATCCTGTAACTGCTGCTCTACAAGAAGCCTCTAATGAATCAAAACCACATTGCAGAGTATGTTTTCCCACTTGTTCAGCTGCATGCAATAAATCCTGCATTTCCTTATAATCAGGATGTTCTGAACTTGTAAGCATTTTCTGTTTTAACAGAGACATTAAATATTGTTGGTATTTAAGCATGTGAAACTGGCAATTTAAAGCCCTCACTGCTAAAGTTGCAGAAGTGTAAACTTTCTTCCCCCATCTGTCTAATGCTCTAGAATCCCTGTCAGAGGGAACTGGATTTTTAGCTGTGGAAGCCTTTACCCCTTTGGGACCCTGTGAAATAGTTTCTGGGTCAGCAACAGGGTTTTTATAAAGAAATTTGTGAGAGTCAGGGACTCTGTAGTACCTGTCTGGCTTGAATAGAGCAGGGGGCAAAGAATCAGGACTTAAACTGGATTTAGAGAACACATCATCCACAATATTTAACACTGGCAGAATAGCAAGGGGCCTGTGCTGAGGCAATAAAAGAAAGTCTCTGAGCCTTTTCTTGGATTCTGAGTAATCCTGGCCTTCCCAATGGAAATGCTCCCTCATGGTATGTAAAGTTTCCCCAAAAGAGTAATCCTCTGGAGGAGAGGGTGAAGGAATTGATTCTTCAGCATCAGAGTCCTCATAGGGGGGTAAAGAGTATCCCTGGTCTGAAGAGGAATCAGACGAAATGGAAAGCCGGTCAAAGGAATCATAGTCTGTATCCTGCCTAGGCCTTTTATCTGGTGGGAGATGGGAACCCCTGATCACAGTAATTAAGTCTTCGGCCATTTTAAGCATCTGTTTTTTTTTGGCATGGAGGCCTGTCCAGGTGAATGCTGTACTTGCTTCTTTGTCTTTAATGGAGTTTTAGACTTGGCTGTAGATTTAATGGCAAGTTGTGAAGGTCTGAAAACACCCTCAGAGTCCGATGCCTGCTCAGCGGCTACGGACCCATCTGAGGGGTTAGTTTCCGTAGGCCCAATACCTTGAATTTCCAGATGCCTAGATATCTCCACGTGGGAGTCGGAGGCGGCCTGTGGCTCTGAGGTAGCGGGTGTCAGGGGCTGTGAAAGCGCCTCACTGAGAACCGGTGAACCGGCGACTGGCCTAGAAGAGGCTTCATCGTCAGTTTTGGGCCGCGGATGCCAGTCCTTATCCTTGTCTTTGCGCTTTTTGTGTATTCCACTCATCGGTTGTTCTGACGGCATGGTATAATTGAACCTTCGGCCAAAGTAATGGCGAGCAATGTCAAACCGACATTTAATAGTGCGCTTGTTAAATCTAGCACAAAGCCGACAACTAGTGACGTCGTGGTCTGGGCCTAGGCATGGAATACAGTAAGAATGAAAATCCTTATGAGGTATTTGCTTCCCACAAGAAATACAATTACTAACTTTTACTGACATCAGTCTGAGGCAAGAAAAAGTTTCCCCAACAGGGTACTTAGCTTTATTGAAGACTTCAGTTCTGAAATTCGAATTGAAAATCTCAGGAGTCGGCCGACCAGCACTTGTGAACTGCTTTTGCTTTGGGCACCGCGTGGCAAGAAAGACTGAAGAAAATGGCATCGCCTGCATCTTGTATACCCCTGGTGCGCTGACGTCAGGGAAGAAACTACAGCAACTGACACCAGACCAAGGCTTTGGAACTCTGGCCGACTGCGGGACTGCCTGACAGCAGGATAACCCTGGAAGCCAAGTGTAATGACTGCAGCAGTGAAACACGATGAACATCTACCATTTTTCAAGCAGTAGATGGCATTGTTTTGCTTGCCACATTTGAATGCAAAAGTTGAAAGAGCTATCAACGTGTTTAGGAAAGTTAAGACTGAATTGCATAGGTCATTAAATGTAAAGACACTAAACTCTTTACTGGCAATTAAAATGAATGAGGAACTGAACTGCTATGATGTTAAGCAGCCAAACCATGTGTTAGGTGCTGCTACAAAATCCATAGCAACATACAACACAGAGTGTGCATCAAAAGTAAAATTACAGTATGTCCCTACTGTTTAATTTGTCCATGGTCTTAAAAATACAAACTATGTGCAGATGTTGAATCATTTAAAACATGAAACATCTTTAAAGCATGTAATTCATATTTACTGGTAAACTGAATTGAGTAGTACATCATGCAGCAAAGTACATAAGGTGTGGTGATTAACTCTGGTCAGCCATTGTACACATGCAACAACTATTTTGTAAAGAAGTTACATATTTTATAAAAGCAAACTGTCTGCACATCAATAAAACATTAATGCCTTACTTATCCCCACTAATAACCAATGTAAAAGATTTCAGGATTCATTAACTGTGACTATATATTTTTATTTATTTGACATTTGTTTACTGGGAAAGTCCAACTGGCTATCAGTCCATTTTCACACAAACATAAGGAACAGCAAGACTTCAAACCACATCAAAAAAGGAACACGAGCTGGAACACCACTGATAGGACATAAATTTATTTTATTACATTCTGGTACCTTGGCTTCTTGCTTTCTGTTGTACCAGAACGTAATAAAATTAATTTATTTCCTATCAGTGATGTTTCAGCTTGTATTCCTTTTTTTGATGTGGTATGAGCCAATTTTCAGCACAGGCCTTGGGAGAAAAGCTCCACAGTACAATTTAAACAGAATTACAAATCAACATTGGTTACAAAGACTAATACAATCACACAGGAGTACAATTTGCAGATACAATAAAAAAGAAGAAAATAAGCAAATATAAAGCAGACAATAAAGTTGAACATACATTATACAGAAGATAAAAGAGACTTCCTTATATGTATGTTACATAATAATGTATGAAAAATACATTACATCATAAGTAATAAGTTGTAAAAACTATATACACTTTCTGGCAAGAACTTAGTAAAATTCGGTCATAATTTCTGGGATAAATAAAGCTTACTGTAAGAATACAGAGAAGGAACTTTATAAGGTTAAGGAATTACAGAAAGGTTATGCTATAAAGTAGGTAATGCAGGAAGGGAAGTAGGATAGATTAAGAAAATGTCTATTAAGACTGGGGAGAGGGGAATGGAAAAAGAGTACTAGGAATGGCATGGAGCATGGGCAGATCCAATTATTAGATGTTCTTTCAGCCCAAACTTGAAGGAATAGTAGTGGGGTACAAGTCTGATTGATTCTGGAATGGTATTCCAGGATTTGGCAACACGGTGAGAGTACAGACTAACACCGTTAGATCTTTGAGGTTTGCAAATAGAAAGTAGATACTTATGAGAACAGCATAGATTACAAGATGGAATATAGTTTTGAAATCATGATGATGTAGTTTGTAAAAAAGAGAAGTTGTACAGTATTTTGTGTGTTAATGTTAGTTGGTTAAAGGTGAGATGATGGGGTAGTTCAAGCAATTTAGGGACATGAGACCAGAACAATAGTGAAAGTAGTGGGCTTCTTCTACGTCAAATTTAGCTATTTTATTATAACATTGGCTAAGTTTTGCTTTGAGGAAAGAGTAAAGACTGGTTAGAATAGGTGAAGCATATAGAAGGGAGGGCAAGAGATAGGTGGTGTCAAGGGGTACTCTTACAGAGTTGGAGATGATTTTCTTAGCCCTATACATCATGCCAATTTTTGATTATTTTTTTTTTTTTATGTTGTTGCTGATATGCAGGTCAAACTTAAGATTGCTGTCAACAGTTACACCTAAGTTTTCTGTGTGAAACTGCATCAACTAAAGAATTGTTCAGAGAAGTAATAGCAAAGTTAGAAGTATCTGGTAAAAATAGTGGAAGTTTAGTTTTTTTTGGGTTAAGTAGTAGATGGCTGTTGGTAAGCAAAGACTCAAAGGAATTGAATGCTTCTTGAGTTAAGCTCTGTGGATGAAAACATTTCCTTGCACAGGAGATTAATGTAGAGTCACTGGCATATTGAATTAGAGTGACTTGTTTGGTGGCAGTATTAAGATGGTTAATAAAAATGTTAAAGAGAAGTGGTCCTAGTACTGAGCTTTGGGGCACCCCAATGCTGACTGGTAAGTAAGAAGAGGAGTTCCATTTGACAGATTGATATCTGTTAGAGAGACAACTAGTGAACCATTGTAAGGATGTTCCACTTATGCCCAGAAGAGATAGTTGGGATAAGAGTTTGGGGTGTAAGACAGTATCAAAGGCTTGAATAGATCTAAGAATAGAGAAGAGACAACATTTCCTGAGTCACAAGCTTTGTTGACAGTGTCAGTAAAGGATAGTTGAGAAGTGATAGTGTTGTGTGCTGGTCGGAATCCATGTTGGGTTGGAGACAGAAGATTATTGCAAAGTAGGTACAATAAACTCCCCATTATCTGGGGCTCAAGCAACCAGCACTCTCAAGCAACTGGCATTTGAGTGGCTCATATGCCAGCATATAAGCCAATCAAAAATCACAAAGTGGAGACACTTCTTTCCAATGTGGAACAGTTCTGCATTGAGTAGAAGTGGCTCCACTTCAAAATCCCTGATTGGCTCACATGTGGAGCCAGCGACATACAAGCCAATCAAAAATTGCAAAGGGAAGCCTCTTCTGTTCAATGCAGAACAGCCTGCTGTACCCCACTGAACAGAAGAGGCTCTGCTTTGAGATTTTTGATTAGCTCGTATGCCGGTATACGAGCCAATCAAAAATCGCAAAGCATATCTCAAGCAACTGACACATACATTTAACCAGCATCTATCAATCCCAACAGGTGCCAGTTAAGTGAGACTTTACTGTATTGAAGAAGTTGTTTACGGATACAATGTCCTAGAAGTTTTGATAATGTTGAAATAATAGCAGTTGACCTAAAGTTAGAAATCTCATTGTGGAGAGGAAGGATGAAGGACTTTTTCCACAGGGAGGGGGCATAGCTTCCCTAATAGCTCTATTAATGACTACAGAGACTGGGTAGGCAATTTAGTCAGCAGCCATTTTTAGGAATTCATTAAGAAGACAGCCATTTTTAAGAATTCATTACGAAGATTGTCTGCAGAGGGGGAACATGGCTTGAGCTTGCACAAGAAGGATCCAATGACGAAAGTGGGAACTGGTTAAAGAGAAAATGTAGATGACAGGTAATAGGAGGATGAGAGAATGTAGAGGGTGCTGGAGGGAATTTGCTAGTGATGGAAGCTATGACATCGATGAAGTAAGAGTTAAACTAAGATGCTATGTCAGGGGATGTACTATCACAGGAGGGTTGGGGGAAGGAGACTTCCTGTGTGTAGGATTTTTTTTTGGAGAGTGTGCCAGAAGGTTTTTGGATTGGATTTGTACTGATCTTGTGAGCTTTGCATAGAACTGTTTTTTTTTTTTTTCTAAATTAACTTGTTTCTTTACAAAGTTATGCAATGCTTTGAAATGCTGTAAATAATTATGAGTCTTGTGTTTTAGGTAAATTGTCCAAGCCTTGTCTCTTTTTTCATGAGTGATCTGGTATAGACAAAAAAACAAGTAGTATGGTTGGTTTCGACTCTTTTCCTTCTGGTGGGACTTAAACTGTCTAAGTTTTTTAGGAATATATATTGTTCAGCTGCATCATCTAGTGGTAAGTATTTAAGGAAGGATCAATTAATGGAGTTTAATATAGATATAAAGGCCTGCGGGACAAAGTTAGATAGGTTTCATACTGTCTTGTAGGTATGTTGTCTGCATGAATGAGAGATAAGTCTAGTTGTGCAGATGGGGTGTTGATCACTTACAGAGGCTGGATGTGTCTTGGATATAGAGAAATTGCTAGAATGGGAGACCAAAATCCTATCAATAATTGAGACATTTTGGTTTGTGGAACTGGTAAAGGTTGGGTGAGTAATTAGTTGAGAAAAATAGGTTTATGCTATCGCTGGGAAATTGTTACGTTAGGTTTTTGCCAGTCAATGTTGACATAACCTAATATTACTGTTTCCAAAGAGATATTTTTTGACACCCATGGTAGGATACTTTCCAGAGTTGAGAAGTTATTGCCAGGGGGTATATATAAAGCTATAATCCAGAGAATTTTACTGTTGTTTAATTTAAGGCAGGTGATCAATAGTTCATGTTTGTCAAAGGAGGGTATGGATTGGTTGTGAGGGGTTAAGGAAATTGAAATTAAGCATTTCCTACATTTGCGTGTCTACATGCACACACAAATATGAAAGTAAGTACAGTCACTCATACAGAAATACATATATATGCACTGAGTTTACCTATTGATAAATCTACAGTTACAAAATTTAGCTTACATTATCCATTTTATATTACTCGAGAAAAATAAAATATACTTACTGTAGAACTCTGGCATTCTCTTCTGCACCTAAGCTATCCACTGGGCGAGCTGGTCCCATCTTCTCCAATGCAGGTCATCATACCTGTGCTGATATTGCTCCTTCAGCAAGGGGTTTTGCATGCAGATGACAGGTGCTCCCCCATCTCCTGCCAGATGTCACTTTTTTTTCATTCACTGCTGGCTACAGCTTGGTCAACTTTCTGCAGGTATGACTCTTGTAGTAGGTACAGAAAGAGTTTGGTCTCTTCCTCAGATCAGCTTGGCATTCAACCTTGTGCTTTCACAGATTCCATCTTGAAAACTGTCAGTAATAAAGTGAGGAATGTAAATCCAGGTCAGGAGATAAGACAGTGTGATATGACATCATGTATGTCCAAACCATGATGCCATATAGCAGTAATACCTATTACATTTTGACTTACAAGGCAGGTTTACAAACTGGACTGAGCAAGTCAAATGACCTTTTGTACACAATACTTGTGTGAATGGTTATCTCCTCTTTCTCATTGTTTAGTTTTAAGAAATGCAGGCACTGCAATGTAAAGCAGAAAAAAGGGGGATCTGGTTAAACGTGCATAACAAAAAAATAGTGTGCTTTTTCTCATTCTTGCATAGGAAATGAATGTGTTAAGGCCTTTAGCTTTATACAGTAACAAGTTTTGACAAAAAGCAAGCAAATGAAAAAAGAATATTGAATATTCTAAGGTGTTTTTTTCTAGTAAACAGCCCTGTATCTGGTTTACATGTCACTAGCAGACAATCTGATAAAGAGAAACGGCTTGTAGAAAATGTTTTCTGAAAGCATTCAAGTGTTTTCCCAGCTGGGAGAGGTATAAAGGTAAGCAAAACCAAACAGCGATTAATAGAGTCACAGGCTCTACTAAGCATGTGTCTTAGCATGGATAAGCATTCCTTCTGTTTAGCTTGAGTCTGTGTGCGTGGCAGTCAGTTTGGAACTTACGTTCCTATTAAGGTGGTAAAACTTCAATATTTGAAGATGTACTTAGTGTTGTGTGTTATTATTAAGTTAGCATGCTTTAGGGGGTATCAGAGGTATGTGTGTTTTTCATTTGAGGGTTTTCAACAAAACAAAATGTTCTGCAAAGTGTGACATAGGCTCAAACTGAGATGACAAGAAAAAGTTGTATAAAAGATTAACCTGCCAAACAGTGTATGCATGTAACACAAACGCTAGAACTTTTAGTTATGTACTTACCATAACTTTAGATGTAATGGATCCATCTCGCCTACATTCTGTACTGATGGGTTCGGAGCCGATCCTCGGCTCCGACTCGACACGCTATACTATAGAACGAAGTCTCTTATTGGCTGAGCTATCCCACATCCCAGGATGCACCACCACTGCTTCCCCAGATCTTGTTTGTCCGCACACATGCACACACACATAGACTGTTGATATAATATTGCCAGGTGTTTCAAGAGATGAAACAGTTGAACTCGGACCGTCCGGTCTCTTCTGATTTCCAAGGCAGGGGGAAGGAGGGTGGGTTATTAGGAATGTAGGCGAGATGGATCCCATACATCTAAAGTTATGGTAAGTACATAACTAAAATATGTAATGTGATCCTATCTCGCCTACATTCTGTACTGATGGGACAGCGTCCCTAGCACCTGATTCCTGGGTGGCTCACTGGAAAACACTCCTGAGAACTGTGGAACCGAAGGAAACTCGCCCCCGAGATGCCACGTCCAATTTGTAATGAGAAATAAAGGTGTGAGGAGAAGACCACATAGCCGCCGCACAAATGTCACTAATAGCAAGCTTGGAATGAAAAGCTGCCGAAGTAGCCATAGCCCTGGTAGAATGAGCTTTCACTGTAGCTGTAAGCTCTTTGTTAGAAATGAAGTAAGTATGACTGATACAGTCTCTGATCCACTTGGCAATAGTGACTTTCGTGATGGCTTTGCCCAATTTATTGTCCGAAAAGGACACAAACAGCTGATCTGTTTTTCGTGCTTGGTGCATCCTATCCAAATAGAAGCGTAATTGTCTGTGGACATCCAAGGTGTGAAAGATGTATTCTGCTCTGTTTGAGTACTTTGGGAAGAAAACTGGAAGTTCCAGTGATTGTTGCAGACAAAAATTAGAACAAACCTTAGGAACAAAGGATGGGTTCGGTCTGAGGGATACTCTATCCTTGTGAAAAAACAGGTATGGTGGTTTGACACATAGGGCTTGAAGTTCCGAAACTCGCCTGGCTGATGTAATTGCAACTAATAAAGCGGTCTTCCAAGAAAGAAATTTTTAAGTCACAAGTTGCTGCCGGTTCAAAGGGGGAAGAGGTCAAAGCAACTAACACCACATTAAGGTCCCACGGTGGAGCGGGATGAGATATCGGGGGCCGTAGCAGCCCAGCACCTTTCATGAAGGCTTTACACAACTTGTTGCTCATCAAAGGTGGTTCTATGCTCTCGTGAAAATTGGAAATAGCCGCCAATTGAACCCTGACGGTAGAGACCGAGCAACCTTGATTAAACAGAGAAGCTAAAAACTTCAGAACCTCTGACACCGGGGCTGTCATCTCTTCCATTTGCTGCTATACATTTTCTTAGTAGAAGTCTTGTGGGCCGAGGACAAGATATGTATGACTTCCGGATCCAAAGCATGGTTCCTGACTATGGTCGGAAGAGGAGGAGCCAAGCTGTTAACTTCAATGAGTGGAGGGACTGATGAAGTTGTCCCGACTGATAGGTCAAGATATCCGGAACTTGGTCCAGGAACCATGGACCGTCCAGTGCATATTTCCGAAGAAAGGGAAACCAGACTTGACGAGGCCAGTATGGGGCAACTAGAATCATTTGTTGCTCTCAAGCGAATCGCCTTCTGGATCACCTTGGGAAGAAGGGGAACCGGTGGAAAGGCGTATAGCAGACCGGTGGGCCAAGCTTGGACTAGGGCGTCCTTGGGAATCTCCCCCGGAACTGGGGTGAGAGAGAAGAACTGTTGGCATTTCGTGTTGAGGGGTAGCGAAAGGTCGCAACAAGGAGTTCCCCATTTTCTTCTGAAAATCTGAGTTGCCACTCTGTCGTTCAGAGACCACTCGTGAGGGATAGAATAGTTCTGCTCAGTCTGTCGGCTATCACATTGGATCTCCCTGAATGTGTGTTGCTACCAGAACAATCCCATACCTTCATGGCCTCTCTGCAAGGGGGATCTGGTCCCTCCTGCTTGTTCAGGTACCAGACTACTGACATGTTGTGGACTGAAAATGGCAATCATGCCCTGGGGAGGTAACTGCATTTCCAGTATGTTGATGTGGGGAGTGCCACTTGCCTTGGACTGACCTGCCCAGGTAATGTCCCCCAGTCAATGTGGCCACTGGAGGTGGTGGCCTGATCCAGGTTGGAGGAAAGAAGCCACCAACGAGGGTCCTCTCCGAAGACAGAGGAGTCAAGGGGAGGAGGCATCGAGGCAGTTCCTGTTCTCCCTCGACTCTGAAGTGGAGCCGATGGGGAAAGCCTGCGAGATTTTTTTTGTCCCCCGGTTCGGGCTGGCTGGAGCCGACGATTTCTTCTTTCTTCTTGAAGGAAGAAAGAAGATAAAGCCTCCTCCTCAAAGAAGGGGTGATAAGCCCTTTTAAAATCAATTTGTTTTTCCTCTCTTGGAGGCGCTACATGACTCCTGAAGATGCTTAGGGCCTAAACAATAAACACACAAATAGTGATCGTCCGTGATGGACATTTTGTAACTGCATTTAGAGCATTTTTTGAATCCTCAAGGTCTGCGCTCTTTCGACATATTGAAACACAAATAACTACCACAGAAAAAATTCTATAAAGTACACTAACAATAACGAATAGTTTAAAGAAACTGAGTACAAGGCCCCTCTAACTCAAACGGGATCACTTGAAGAAAGACTCACACACAAAAAGCTTTCCCCTCTAACTTAAACGATCCTTTCCTCAAACTAGATAAATTTACCACAAAAACACAATCTCACAGTCACACAACAACAAATAGCTGTTAAAACAGCTTTTGGGTAGGTTAGCAAAAAATTTCTGACAGAAACTTTTTAAGTAACAAGCACTTAGCTCAGCCAAGTCCGAGACCATGTCTTTGCTGTAGAAGCGGCAAACGAGATCTGGGGAAGCAGTGGTGGTGCATCCTGGGATGTTGGATAGCTCAGCCAATAAGAGACTTCGTTCTATAGTATAGCGTGCCGAGTCAGAGCCGAACCCATCAGTACAGAATGTAGGCGAGATAGGATCACATTACATCTAGACACTTAACAAAAAAGTTGTTATACATAAAAGGTGGATATAATAATACGTCAAGAACATGATTCCTTTTATGTCTTTAAACGTTAATGGTCTCACAGATAAATCCAAAAAATAAAGAGTAGTGAACTATATTAAAAATGTATGGTGCAAACAATTATGCTACACGTGGCACACTTGGAAAGAACTGAACGTGTGAATTTGATAAAGAAAGGTTTTCAGGATGGTTATTCAGCAGAATACTTGGGGCAAAGGAAGACAGGAGTACTTATATTAATTGCAAGAGGAGCTCCAACAGTAACAGAAAGGGAAAAAATACAATAATGGTAGATTTGTAGTACTTAAGAGCTACTAGCAAGGAAGGAGGATTACACTGGCATGTATTTATATTCCACTGAAAATCACTATAATAGAACTAAAGAAAATTCTGGGAGTAATAATCAGCTTTCAGCAAGGAATAGTAGTCATAGATGGGGACTGGAATTTCATTTGCAACAGTGAAGATGTGTCTGGGGGCCCAAAAAGGGAAATATAACAAAGAAGGTTAGATTTTTAAAGAAATTTATGAAAATGTTTGGCATGGAAGATATGAATTCAGTACTAGGAATTCAGAGTGAATTTACACATATTCCCCAAGATACAAAAACTGGGCTAGGCTAGACAGAATTTAAATTTCATAGGAACATGTGCATTTAATTGAAAGTCTTGATACATACCCAATAACTATTTCAGATCATGCTCCAATAATAACTAAAATAAAAACACAGGGAAATGAAATAAAAATGAGACACTGATGCTTTCCTATCTGTTGAAAGAGAGGAATTTAAGGAATTGGTAGTGGAAATTATTCAGGAGCTATTAGAAAAGATAGAAACGCCTTCTGAAAATATAGTTAGGGAGGGGGATAAAATTAAAATGGAATTTAAAAATAAGGTGGAAATAAAAGAAAGGGAAATATGGTTAAGATGTAACAAATTATTTAGAGTGGCTAACAAATATTAAAATATTGCAAAATAGGAGGAAGCACACAGAACAAGAAGAGGAGCAATTACAGAATGCTAAACAAAAATAACAGATTACCTTGATAATATGCATGAGTTTAGAAAGATTGCTGATAAGCAACTGTTCTTTTTGATAATACCTCTGGAGCACAAAAACATTTAGCACGACTCAGACAACAGAAAATAGAAAATAGAAAGGGCTGTCACTAAGATTAGGGACCCTATTACAAGGAAGATAACTAGGGTTCCTTTAGAAATATTAGAAATATTTTGGAAATTCTATTTAAGTCTGTATAAAGCAGAGAAATATGGAAATCAAGAAAAGGTACAACTGTAAATGCTTATGGAAAAATTAAATATGCCAAGGCTAGAGAGAGAGTAGGCTCAATTACTAACATTTAGGATAGGAGGAGAGGAGATAAAAATGGTGATGTATAACCAATCTACAGGAAAGCCGCCAGGAATAGATGGTATTTCTGTGGAAGTTTGAAAGCTAGGAAGGAAAAAACTGATGAAGATCTGGAAGGTTTTGTTTAACAGTATTTAAGAGAAGGAGAAGTACCAACATCCTGGAAGAAAGCAGAGGTAGCTGTAATACCTAAAGAGGGTAAAGATGCATCAGATTCAGCTTCATACAAGCCCATTTCAATACTAAATTGTGATTATATATAAAGTGTTTATGTCTATAATGGCTAAAAGAATGGCAAAAGTGATGCCAAAATTGATAGATGGATCAATGTGGTTTTGTGGAGGGGAGGCAAACATTTGACAACATTAACAGAACAGTGATAATCCAGAAGGAAGCAGAATGTAAGAAAATACCACTGCTGTTGATGGTTCTTGATGCAGAGAAAGCATTTGACATAGTAAGCCAGGATTTTATGAGCAGGGCAATGGAAGCATTCGCATTCCCTGATAAAATTATAAGGTTGATTAAGAGGATATATGAAGGACCGGAGGTGAAAATTAAAGTGGGATGGGTCCTCACTGATAAGCTCTGCCTGAGCAGAGGAACCAAGCAGGGGTGTCCTCTTTCCCCTTTATTTGCATTATATTTAGAACCATTGGCAAAGAAAATAAGGGACTCAGAAATTCAAGGAGGTTGCGTGGCATTTGAAAGACATGCGTAAATGGGTGTGCCTTCGCTGAAGATTGGACGTCGAGCTGGCACCTCAGCGTTCGTGAAAATCTACTGCCAATCATTAGCGGACCGGAGTTCCGCTGTGGCTACCCCTAACTGGGAAAAGCCGAAAGACAACAACAACAATTGGTATGGTAGTCAAGAAAAGCTGGCTCTATTTGCAGATGACATTATTTTATACCTGACAAAACAAGAAAGGGACATTACAGTGCCATGGAACATATTGAGACAGTTTCAAACCTTTTCGGGATACAACATTAATGAAGCAAAAAACAAAAGCAATAGCAGTAAATTATGCAGCCACATATGAATTGGTTCAGCAATATCCATATTTATAGGGACATGATAAGACAAAGAATTTAGGAGTATAGATTAAAAATGATACTGGTGTGACAGCTAAGGGTATGTGGAAAGAAACTAAACAAAAGATAAAACAAAAACTAACAAAATGGAAGCTCTGTTATATGGATATTGATAGTAGGATACAAGCAGTTAAAATATTTTTAATCCCTTTAAGGCATATTTTATCAACCAGAGGAGAAGTTGTAGATAGCAATTAATAAAGAGCTGAAATATTTATCTGGGAGGGGAAGACGGCAAGAGTCAAGTGGGGTAAGCTTCTTCTTCCAATAGAACAGGTCGGATTTGGATTACCCAAATTGAAGGGGTATTTCAGAGCAGCACAGTTAAGGCTCCTATATATAGCACAAGCAGAAAACTATAATTCAAAGTGGAAAGAGATGATGATGAAATGGGGAGAAGCTCAAGTAAAAAGGAGAAACTGGGATTTTGGATGCAGGCTTTTAAGCAGAACAACAATAGTCATAAATAATATTATATTCATAAAGTAGCAAAAGGTCTTCTAAGAACTAAGCCAACACAGGAATGGAGAAAGGAGATTCTGCCAATAGGGATGGCTACAATTAGGTATATAGACAATAGACACGAGGGGGCAGAAATATAGTGGAGAAAAGTGACAAAGGAACCAAGGTATTGGGAGCAAATAACTAGAGCAGGAAAGGGAGCAGAATGGAAAGATGCCAAGAACTTATCTGGAGTGCAGGCTAAAGATTATCTTCCATATCAAGGACTGATATCAGAGTATAGGCAAACAGAAAGAAACAGGGAGGACCTAAACTAAAGACCTGCACTGGTAGAGTTTTTAGTAGAATCTAGAGAAGTTGTCATTATGAAAGGAATAATCACAAAATGTAAGGAAAGACTAGGAAGAGAGATTAGATAAGCAATTCACAAAGAAACAATGGGGGGATATATGTATGTCTCCCAAATATGCAACAAAATCTAGAAGATTTTGGATCTTTTCCTGGAAGTGCTTAGACAGGTACTTTTATACCTCAAACAGACTTCAAAGAATGCTTCCTCATGTAGACAGCAAATGTTGGAGGTGTGATGGGACAGAAAGAGGTAACTGGGAAAATATTTTCCAGGAGTGTAATGAGTTGGTAGACTTTAATGATTCCCTGCAGAGACATGCTGGATGAGCAAGTTAGCGTGACTAGGGAAATTATTTTTTTGAGCTACTCAGAATAGTCTAGACATAGTAAGGCCTTGCTGAGTCTAATTACAATGGCTGCCCAAAAGAGCAATCGCTAGAAAATGGAAATAAAAGTCTAAACCAACTTTAACAGAAGCAGTGAAGATAGTAACACAGTTAAAACAAGTGGAACTGGGATCTTTAGAAAAGGGTAAGAACAAATTACATAGCAAAAATTGGAAACTATGGAATCAATACATACAGAGGGGGAACGAGGTTTAAAAGAAGGCAAGATTTGAATTAGCTATGTAATGACTGACTAACAGTGACTGGATATGTTTACAGTGGTGTATAATGTTTGCAGCACGGTTGGAGTGTATAATATTTGCAACTGAGATTGTGTCGCTATTGTTTATTGTCATTTATATAAATAGAACATAGCATGTCCTCCCCGCGGTCGAGTGACCTCCGAAAGACATGCGTGAATGGGCGTGCCTTCGCTGAAGGTTGGGTGTCGGGCTGGCAACTCGGCACCATAAAAATCGACTGCCAATCATTAGTGGACCGGAGTTCTGCTGTGGTGACCCCTAACTGGGAAAAGTCGAAAAGACAAACAACATATAAATAGAACATAGCCTATGTCATACATGATAATTTAATAAAGAGGTTTCTTGTTTAAGAAAATACTGTCTGTTGCCAAAGAGAAAAGAAGATATTCAGACTTTTTGAAAGGAAAAAGAGACTGCCAGGATTGGGGGAGGTCAAGGTCCCTTAAATAATCATTATGATTTGTTGGACTATCCTTGGTTTTGGGTGGTATATGAATTGTTTTTGGAACCCCCTGTCATTTCTTGTTAAACATCTGTTTACCTGCATTTTGTTGAGACTATTTATTTGTTTTTTGCCAAAACTGGATGAGGGGTTACTGAATTTCTTAGAAAATTTAGATGGGGGGGGGCTGAAAAATCTTAAGAGATTACCTGTATCAGCTTACCTTTTTCATTGCACTTTTTGATAACCTCCGCAGCAAAGGAACCAAAAACTAAATCTCTACACAAAGAGAATTTAAAATTACATTTTTCACATCACCTTGGAAGTTCTGAGAACACAGCCAGGCAATCCTCCTCAAAACAGTACCAGTGGCCATAGCCCTGGAAGATGTATCAATACAGACATACACATGCTCTGTAAACAATAAGCTGTCACTTAAAAAATTGAAGAAACTAAATTATTTAAAGCATATTTTTATTCACAATAATAAACTGCAGACACATTGCTCATACTTTCACAATTAGAATAAACTTTAACAGATGAGGCTAATGATTCAAAATTCTGGAAATCAAAGTTGCAGAAGGTTATGCTTTTTCCCATACTGGTCATTAATATTCCCAACACTGTTAGAAAGAGTACCATTGGAATTAACTAAATTTTAGCAGCTGTGGGTTTACGGAAGCTATAGCTGCTGGATCAGGTTTGGAAAGAGAAAATAAAAAAAAGGCTGAAGGAACTTTACATATTGTATCTGACTTTTTAGGGGTAACAGGTTATCAGAAACATGTCAGACTCAATAAAGCCTACACTAAGATTACACTAAGTGTACATGATATGTATTCAATAAAATTCTTATCACATTTTTTGTGTTTTCTAGTCAATCAGAAAGATTAAACTAAATGTACATGTAATCTACACTGTATGCTAATCTTTATGAATCTCTGTCAATATTTAAAGCTGCAAGAATATCTGTAGGAAAACTAACATTAGGAGGAATAAGGTACAAGTTATGTCTGTGTTGTCTGTTCACTCAGAACAGTGTACACTTAGTGTAGGCTTTATTGAATCTGGCCCACTGACACACACACACATCTTCCAACGCTGACAGAAATGGAGGAATGGGTGAAGATTCTGGAAATTCCTTTGGTAACTGCTCATAGTATTTTCTGAAAACACTGGCACATTCTGGAAGTAGTCTTAGAGAAAGCGACCCTTCACAGGAAGGATAAAAAACTGAGCAATCCTCTGAGTCTGAATCACAAAACTGAGAAGAAAACCCTGAATCTATCCCTTTATCTTCCTGTCCAGATTCAAAATAGTGAATCTCTTCAGGAAAAGAGAGTATCCATCTTTCTTCTACCAGAAGCCACCTTATAAGAAGGATCAATCACCTAAATTAAACCCTAAGCCAGACCCAGTAAACTACTCTTGTCTAAGGACATTTGAGGAGGAGTATATACGTTTAGTTTTTCTGTTTCTTTTTGACAGGTAAAATTAAGCCAGCAGTGTTAATAATGGCAGCAGCAACTTCCGCAGGGATAGGCGCAACATTCTGACAAAACAGGGAAGTCTTCCATGTTCCCTCTCCCAGGACCAACAAGAGTGGCTTTCCCTTGCACACTGAAGGGAACCCAGCAACCATAGAGGATGCGGCTAACCCCTAGTCCATGGTGGCTGTAGGTGCGACACCATAGGGATCCAGGGGTAAAACATGAGTGGTCTGAGGAACAAGCTATGGCCACAGTACAGTCACCCACCTGCAACTGAGGCAACTTTCTAGCCTGCTGTGGAAGAAAAGGCTGTTTGCTTAACTTTTTCTTTTTGTGGTTGGAAAAAGGACCAGCTGTGGGACCAGTGAACTGTTTTTTTTTATTTTTTGTATTTTTCCCCTAACACATTTGTTTGTTTTTCAACTGAATTGTACAGTTTATAGGTCACATTAAAGGTGGGAAAAGTTTTGAAATGATTTATTTTGGTCTAATTTTTTTATATCACAAATGCCTGGCATTTTAACAGGGGTGTGTAAACTTTTTATAGCCACTGTGTATATATATATATATATATATATATATATATATATATATAAACATATATGGATCTACCTGACTAGATCGACAAGTCAGAACACCGACAAAGCGCCAGAAGATCGACAAGGCAGAAGACCGACGGAGGAAGACACCGACGCTGAGAACACTAAGATGGGGAAAGGATGTGTAAGTATGCGGTAGTGACAGATGTTAGGGTGCGAGTAAGGTAAGTGTGCGATGTTGACGGTGTGTAGGGATAGGGGTGGGATAAGTGAGTTAGGGTTAGGGCGCGGGTTAGGTAAGGGTGCGAGTAAGGTAAGTGTGCGATGTTGGCGGTCTGTAGGGATAGGGGTGGGATAAGTGAGTTAGGGTTAGGGCGCGGGTTAGGTAAGGGTGCAGTAGTGATAGTTTTTGGGTTAGGGACGGGTTAAGTGAGTTAGGGTTGGGGCGCGGGTTAGGTGAGTGTGCGACAGTGACAGACCTTAGGGTTAGGGTTTCGGTTAGGGTTGTAGATAGTTGTTTATGTATGGGTTAGTGTTGGTTTCTAAGGATTTTGGTGTGCTTGTGTTGTGTGTGTGGGTTTTGGACAGGAGATTTGTTTTGTTTGTTGTTATGATGTGTCGAGTGTATGAGGTGTCGTGTTTGTGAACTGTCGATGATTTGGTGTCGGTGAAGTTGTTGTCGGTGTTTTGCACTGTCGATCTAGTCAGGTAGATCCATATATATATATATATATATATATATATATATATATATATATATATATATATATGTAAAGAGTGGTACGTGATATGTACAAGGGTAGTGTGACAGTGGTGAGGTTTCCAGTAGGAGTGACAGATACATTCAAGGTGGAGGTGGGATTGCATCAAGGATCAGCTCTGAGCCCTTTCTTATTTGCAATGGTGATGGACAGGTTGACAGATGAGATCAGACAGGGGTCCCTGTGGACTATGATGTTTGTTGATGACAGTGTGATCTGCAGTGAGAGTAGGGAACAGGTTGAGGAGACCCTGAAGAGGTGGAGATATGCTCTATAGTGGAGAGGAATGAAAGTCAGCAGGACTATGACAGAATATATGTGTGCGAATGAGAGGGATATAGAGGAATAGTGAGGATGCAGGGAGTAGAGTTGCCAAAGATGGATGAGTTTAAATACTTGGGCGGCACAGTGGTGCAGCGGTTAACGTAGTCGCCTCACAGCAAGAGGTTCTCCGGTTCAATTCTCGGCTGGGGTGCCTTCTGTGTGGAGTTTGCATGTTCTCCCTGTGTTCGCGTGGGTTTCCTCCGGGTACTCTGGTTTCCTCCCACATTCCAAAGACATGCATCTGGAGCATTTCTCCCCGGGCCTCCGCTGAAAACAGGCTCTATGGAACCTAGTCGGACTTTCCCAGTCAACAAATGATAAATAAATAAATAAATAAAAAATTGGGATAAACAGTTCAGAGTAATGGTGAGTGTGGAAGACAGGTGAAGAAGAGCGTACAGGCAGGGTGGAGAAGAGTGTTAGGAGTGATTTGTGTCAGATGGGTACCAGTAAGAGTGAAAGAGAAGGTCTACAAGAGGGTAGTGAGACCAGCTATGTAATATGTTGGAGACGGTGGCATTGATGAAAAGACAGGAGTGAGAGCTGGAGGTGGCATAGTTAAAGATGTTAAGATTTGCCTTGGGTGTGACGAAGATGGACAGGATTAGGAATCAGTATATTATAAGGTCAGCTCAGGTTGGACGGTTTGGAGACAAAGCCAGACAGGCGAGATTGCATTGGTTTGGAAATGTGCTGAGGAAGGATGCTGGGTATATTGGGAGAAGAATGTTAAGCATGGAGCAGCCAGGTAAGAGGAAAAGAGGAAGGCCTAAGATAAGGTTTACAGATGTGGTGACAGAGGACATGCAGATGGTTGGTGTGACAGAGCAAGATGCAGAAAACAGGAAGAAATGGAAACAGATGATCCCCTGTGTCGCCCTCTAATGGGAAAAGCCGAAAGAAGAAACCGGATTTCTTATACAACTAGGACTCATAATAATGAAACTTACACTGTGAAACCTCACAAGGTGCCACTGTGGTGCAGCAGTTAGCACTGCCACCTCACAGCAAGAGGTTCTCCGGTTTAATTCTCGGCTGGGGTGCCTTCTGTGCGGAGTCTGCATATCCTCTCTGCAGTTGCACGGGTTTCCGCCAGGTGCTCTGGTTTCCTCTCACATCCCAAAGACATGCAGCAGGTGGACTGGATACTCTAAATTGACCCTAGGTGTGACTGTGTGCATGTGTGTGCCTTCTGTGGAAGGTTGAGCACCAGGCTGGCAACTCAACACTGTAAAACTCCACTACCAATCCCGTTGTTCCTCTGTAGTGACCCCTAACAGGAAAAGCCGAAAGGAGGAGAAGGCAGCACTGTGAAATCTCACAACAATGCATACAGAGAATATCAAAATTACACCATACAAAAGTCATTAAGCAACATTTTTGATGAGACTGCACTCCCTACATTCCTCAGCATGGGGGCCCTGTCACTTCACTCCCAATTTGGACTTACCTCCAAGGTTGCACAAACTTGGTGGCAAGAGAACAGTTTACAAAAGACTCATTCTTTCTTTTTACTTTGGTTGCACAAAAACACAGGCAGTATAAAAACCTTAGAAAAGTAAAAGCTTGCACACTGTGTCAACAATACAAAAGCTTTCTTAAATATATATGATACTACAAGCATCAGTAAGTAATACAACAAATAAGAGTATTCCCCAATCATTGAAGTAGCACTTATGTTTTCCTTGTATCAGTGTGCTACAGCACGCCAGGATTGCACCATTCTTTTCTAGAGTTTGTTAATATTGAGATACCCACCAGATCTGACCAGTGTAAACTCTTTTGGCAGACAAAGATCAAACTCTTTTCAACTTTCTTAAAACAAGTCCTACCATTATTTTCAGTAAAATTATTTGAAGCAAATATGTATTACATTGTTTTCTAATAGAAAATGATCTGTTTAGTTTATTTCAAATGTGTGAAGTTGCTGATATTTTCACTGACACTGACAGTTAAAATGTTTTCACCAATAAAGAACATTTATATTTATAATAAAGATGTGTATTTTTGCACTAGATTCACATAATACGTTTTAGAATCATCAAGGATTCCTTTCCATGAAAGATACCAGAACTACCTACAGATAAGTAATCTGTTATTTCTGTTGACATATGCAGGTAATACATAACAGGTATAGTGAGGGACCAAAATCTGTATGATATCTGACAATCTAAAAAACAGAACCTATTGAAAAAATATCAGTTGTGCACAACATTTCTTTTGTTGTAAAACTAGAAAGAACTACAAATCTGTGAGAGGATTGCCACTTAAAGTATATTTCTGAACCGAGTATATTTATTCACTCTGCTTAATGTTTGCACGTTAGAAAAACAGAAATTTTCCAGGTCATTGTACTTTCTGTCAGCTTATGAGAAGTAAATCTGATTTCAAGAAGTAGTATAGGAGACTTCTAAAACAATACTGAACAGTATGTAGCATATAAGTGTCAGTGGCAAGATGATTTAGGTTGCTTTAAAAAAACATACCCTCGGATTCACAAAGAATCCCAAACATTTATCTAAACTGCCTATCACTGGGAGGTCAGTTTAAGCAATTGCATAAAATGTGATTCCAAAGACAACTTTAGCTGCAATGATGAAGACCTCATTATCAGCTAATTTGCATGTCTCTGAATCACCCTTAGTTATCATAAGTGCTAAATGTGCTATTCATTGGCAACTACCTCTGGTGACTAGACTGAAAAAGATAGAAACTCCACTCTTTATTGGCAAATGAAAAAGCTTAACGCTCCACCAAATAATGCGTTTTCGTCCGGGCACCTCCTAGACTTCATCAGAAAATGCACCATAATGGAAATACCTCATATAAATACAAATCGACTCACATAAATTAAGGAATTGATTACCAATTTAAAAAGACATACACCACAAATAATGCTTTAAAATACAAATACATAGTATTATAAAAACCTTTAAAAAATACATTTGAAAAAATACATTAACCTGCAATCTAATGTGTTGCCATGTTAATTCATAATTTAGCAGCCCTGAATTTTAAAACGGGTAACAGGGAAACATAGTCATTAAGACCCGGGAATCTGTTGGCATCCAAAACAATTTGCCAGTAGGTATCATGATAAGCTAACTTGGATTCCCAAGGGCCTCCCCTTATGTCCAGAAAAATCTCGACAATTGCATGGGAAATAGGAAATTCACCCCAAGGATCACTTCTGTGGCTCTGCTAGACCGGGGCGCAGGAAAATAACTTTATTGGGTGGTGAAAGCCTGGGAACTTTTTTGGCTAGGCTTATATAGGCCCCAGGGCCGATAGCCTAGTACCTACCTATGAACCTATAGGTTTAGATACAAGTAATTTGCTCAGTGTTTCTAAAAATTAAGACAACCATTAACTGACAAACGAAGAGTTATGTGTTGCAGCTTTGAAATGTGTGGTTAGGTTCCCAACAAATACAATTACTGAACTTTTACTGTGAGTAGCTCATGAAAAGCTCTTCCAATAACTAAATGAAAGTTATCTGCAAAACATACAGAAAGGAATTAGAGAACAGAAAGTGGTACTTGAGATTAATAAACCATAATATATTTAAAGTGTACAGACAATAAGAAAAAAGTGGTGGTGAAAATGTTCACTACTGATATAAACAACGAGTAAGTTAACTTTTTAATACAGTAACTAATATTTTAATGTCTAAATATAGAAACACCAGTATAAAGATTAATTCTGAAAACCACAGTCTGTACAGACATATCATATTGTCAAACCTAACCTGACTGAGCTGTTGCAAGAAGCTAAAGGAAGGACTACAAAATTACGATAAAACATTGTGGTATGGTACCTCTTTAAACAAGCTAAATATAAAATATGTAAGGAATAAATGTGCACAAAACGGGATTCAAGCAGAAAAGACCAGTGAAATTTGACAACATATATCCTATTGTTAAAAATATTGAGGCATTTTATGGCCTCTTTGATTAGGAAAATGCACTTACTATGTATTTGCACCAATAAATTCAGGATGTGAAGAGATACATTGTAAATAAAAACTTGTCAGTTAACCAAAGTTCCTGATATAATTGCTTTAAACCCTTTGATAAATCCAAAAGCAAACATTCAGAAAAGATTCTGCATCCTCCCTTCCCAGTAGAAGGCATCTTATCAACCCTTCTTTGTCTTTGTGGAGAAGTCTGACAGCTTAGTAATTTTTCTTCTACCATCCTCTCATACTAACCCACTGATACTTGCTCTCGGTACTTGGGAGTTAAACAGAGGTTTTAGATCGCATGGATACATATTTTAATACAGGATCAATGATAGAGTTGAGCAAATTCAACAAAGTGCAGTTCACACTGTAGGAGGAAATTGTGTATTGTTCAACACTGCAAAACATACAGAAGTTCTTTATTTAGCAAGAAGTCAAAATACCCTGAATGACAGGTAGAAAAATAAATATACAAGCAAACAGATGAAAATTTTACACTGATAAAATATAATTAGTAAAGCGACAGAGACGTTTGGAAAGCATCACATAAACTTTTTACATTAAAAAACTATCAACAGAGAACCAATAAACAACTTAAGTGTAGTTTAAATAAATAGGAGAGGTTGAACAAGTCTGAGTTAGAAAAATAAATAACTTAAATTCTTTTCACAAATTTGTTAGACTCTAACACAGTATTTTGTTAACTCCATCTGTTGAACAAACCCCCACAACAAAATCATACTTATACCAATATTTTAACAATGTATATATACTTTATTAAACAAATAAAAATGACATAATACATTTCCATTCTTACATGTTAACCTCTATAAATGATTATATTAATTGACACACTAAACCTTAAAGGTTATTTTATTTTTTACTTAGCACAACATATTCTATGACAAGCCTCTTTATAGGTATTTAGATTCTTAGTAGTGTTGTGAATTTCATTTTTCATGAAGACATATTTTATAGACATAAAATAACTTGTAAAGCACAAGGAATTAGCTCCATGCACTGAAGTTCTTGAAGCTGACTAAAGTGTAGCATGCAAAGCCTGTAATCATTCATGGTTGTAAGCCTGCATAACAAGCTGATTAAATTGCCAAGCTGAAATGTCCAGTTTTATCTACACTACAGCCTTTCAGAAATTCTTGTTCCACTGACAAACAGAAGTGTTATAATGCTTAATTGGATCAATATAGGTTTTACAACACACCTTCTTGAGCTTTTGAACTAATATGAACTATTCCTCAGAAATACCTTTCTATTTAATTATTCTCAGTGGTCTGAAAGCTCAAGAGTTGTGTTCTAAAGTTTATGTTGATCCAGAAAAAAAAGTATTGTATCACCTCTGTGTTTCACTATTTACAAGTTTTTGATTTATTACTAGATATGGCACTTCAGGTACGTTTTCAATTCTTTTAATAAGCTAGAAGATGTGAAAACATATATAGACAACAATTTTTTGTCTAATATACTTCTCAATGAAGAAACATTTCAACTACTTGTGTCTAAGATACAGATTCTACTAGTCATTATAGCAATAATCCACGCCTGGGTGTGGGTAATGCTGGATTTACCCACGGTTGGTGTGGTTTGGTCATGAGGGTGTAGCCCGAATTGCCAAACAAGACAACCGTGGGTAAATCCAGCATTACCCACACCCAGAAATGGGTTATTGCTATTATACAATGACATTATTTAAGAAAAAAAATAATTACTTTTCTTAAATAATGGCATTGTATAATGCCTCCTTGCTGCCCTTCCGCAGCTGTCTGGTATTCTGCGGCAGTTCTGATGTACTGCGCATGCGTATGCTTACGCAGTACATCAGAGCTGTGGGTGGAAGCAACAGAGAAAGCAAGATGTCTGTTGCATTTTACAAAGTGTCTTGCTATGTTAAAAGAGTTTAACTTAGCGAGACAGCTTTAAAAAAAGCAACGGAGAATCTCCGTTGCTTTTTTAAAACTGTCTCGCTATGTTAAACTCCTTTAACATAGCGAGACAGTACGTAAAAAAAGACTTATACTAATGGAAAAAGTCCAGGTGACTGGACCTTTTTCCATTAGTATAAGTCTGATTTACAACGTGCCCGCTGACCAATCAGCGTGCACGTTTTGGAATATTAATGGGGATGGGTCATTGTATAATGGGTAATCTTTGCTAACATATCAGTTTTAAAGTTTGTTGCATCTAATTCTTATCATATCTATGTTATGATCAACCATTATGAACGGTTATGTCATACATTATGAATAATATGATAAAAGTTTTTCAGTTATTCCCATGTTCCCCTGTATTGCATACCTCTAAGTACCCTATATCAACATGTTAAAACCCACTGTTGCCTATTCTTTCCTTAATGAAGTACTGTAATGCTCTGAAAGTGCTTTAAAAACATTAATGAAGTGCTGCAGTGTAAGATGCACTCAATGGACTAAACTGAAATGGCTCATTTTAAGGTTCCACATCCACTAGATATATCAAGCTAGAAGAAATAAAAGAGCACTCTATATTTCAAATATTGTTCTTTTACTTCAATAATATATAAAAACAATGAGATTCTCTGAGAATATAAAGCAGGTGACCAACAAAATACATCTGTACTACGCAGATATGCTTTCAAAGAAACAAGTCACCGACTGCAAAAGTTAATACTATTTGACTCTGGATGATAATTTGATCAATTCTGGCATTACTTCTGTGTTACTTATATGACCATATTCAGAAATTTTCCATTAAATCAGAAAATAGTTTTATACTTTTTCTGAACTCACAAGTACTCAGTTATCTTTGTGAAGTTCACTTGCAATTAAATTTCAAGTCTTAATTTCTCTTTCAAAATTAGCTAACCAGCACCAGAATGTACCCGTTTTATATTGCCATCTGTATATGCATTTCTTATTTATTAAATTTATTTTCATGTATAAGGCTTAAAATAGTTTGCAACACCTGCTTCTCCCATTTTCTTAATAGGTTCATAGGTAGGGACTAGGCTATCTGCCCGAGGGCATTTATAAGCCTAGCCAGAGTGTCAGCTTTCGCCGCCCCATTGATTAATTAACTGAGTCTCTGTCAAGAAGAGCCAATGAAGTGATCCCAGGGGTGTATTTTCTGTTACCCATCCACTCGTCAAGGTTTCTCTTGAAGAGTATTAGTGAGGGGCTCTGCCTAATGTAGTTAGGAATTTTGTTCCAAAGCATGGGGGGTCTCTGTGATAGGAATCTATCCCTCCAGCATGTAATATTTACTGTTGTGGCAAGGTTTAGCTCACTAGAGCGAGTGGCTTACAGTGACTTGGATTGTTTTAGGTGGAGCATGTCCATCAATTCTGAGCTGAACATGGCTTTGTAAGTCAGGCAGAGATCACCTCTGAGTAAGCGATATGCCACTGAGTACAGCTGGAATTTTTCCAGTCAGGCTGCATAGGACAAATTTTTGAGACCAGTAATCCTCTTGGTGAGGTACTTTTGTGGTCTTTCTAGCTGTTGGAAGTGTCTTGTGAGGTACATCCCAAACGGGGCATTGTACTCTATGATGGGTCTGATGAGTGACGAGTAGAGGGGCACTATAACCTCTTTATTTCTAGATGCGAACCCTTTAGTAATTAGATGGGCTACATAGAAGGTTTCCTAACTACTTTGGCAATATGATTGTCAAAGGAGAGATTACTATCTACATGGGTCCCCAGATATCTTAGTACCTCTTCTGTATTAAGGGGGCTGCCACCTATGTGGTAATTCATGGGTGTTTTGTTTTTCCCAAACGGGATGACTATGCATTTTTTGGCATTTAGCTTGAGACCATGACTTTGACACCAGGTGTCCATCTCAGTAAGGCCCTTTTGGAGAATGTCTGTGTCAGCAGGAGAGTCAATTATGGTTCCCAGTTTGCAGTCATCAGCAAACTTGGTTAGCCATAGTCCTCCTGTGTTTGCCTGTATTTCTGAGAAGTATATGCCGAACAGTAGGGGTCCCAAGACTGAGCCTTGTCGGACACCACTTGTGACTGGTTTAGAGTCGGACCTGGAGCCCACTATTCTTACCGTGTGAGTTCTGTCTGTAAGCCAGTTGGCAACCCATCTCGTGACATAGGGGTTTATGTTCAGGCTGGTGAGTTTTTCTATAATTCCCAGTAGTATGGAATGGTCTCAAAAGCCTTGGCGAGGTCAAGGGAAGCTGTGTGAACTACCTTCCCCTCATCTATGGCCTTGGTGACTGTCTCAAAGAAGTCAACCAGGTTTAATAGGCATGATCTGCCCTTAACAAAGCTGAACTGGGTCAGGTGTTTGGAGGTTCCCAATGTCTTTGTTAATGAGTTCCATGATGATGCGCTCCATAGACTTGCAGACCAGGCTAGTCAGGCTTATGGGGCGATAGTTACCAGGGTCAGTTGTGGCCCCTCCTTTGTGGAGCGGAATAACTGTTGCTGTGCGCCATTTTATGGGCACGTAGCCTGTGGAGAGGCTGAGGTTGAACAGTGTGTTTAGGTGGGGGGTTATTTCATTCTGTAGTTCATGCAAGACACAGCCTGGGACACCATCTGACCCCATTGACGCTGTGCTTTTGGCTACTGAAAGGGCTGTTATCACCTGTGAGCCTGTGATTTCTGGGACACTACACTTTTCCAGTATTATTGTGGGCCCTTTTGGGGGTGAGAGGGGGGTGAAGTTTGCACTGAATCTATCTGCCAGTATGTTGGCAATTTCAGTGGGTTCAGTATATTTTGTGCTATTTTGCACTAGCTCAGAGCGTATCTGCGAGTTGCCACTTAGATTCTTGACATAGCTAAAGAAGGCTTTGTGGTTATCATTCGAATCCTTGGCTATTTTTCTTTCGAAGTTAGCCTTGGAGGATTTTATAAGGGACCTTAGTTTCTTACTGATACTGATCAGGGATGTCTTTCCATCTTGGGATTTGCTTTTTTAATGAACTAGTTTCCTCCTTCTATTGTATAGCCTGTTTATGGCACGGGTCCACCAGACTGGTTTCCTTCTCTTAGGGGTGTGAGTCTTGGTTTTGCTATGGATGGCACGATCCATGTATCCTTGTAGGTGCTCATAGAGTGCATTTGTAAAGGTTTCTGCATCTTGGGCAGCGTTATCCTTTAGCGTGGGGGCTGTGAAACTTACCACCTCTGTCTTATGTAAGGTGAAGTTTGCTTTAGAAAAGTTTTTTACTGTGGTTTTCTTAGTTGGGGGTGGTGGTGGAGCGTGGACATCCAGAGTGATTAGTTTATGGTCTGATCTAACCAGTGATGGGTTGACCTCTGGTCTGGAACACCTGTCGCCCATGTTGGTGATGACCAGGTCCAATATGTTTTCACCTCTGGTAGGGGAGTTTACCAGCTGATCCAGGGCATTTGAGTTGATAAATTACAGGAAGTGCTGGATCTGGGAGTTTGTACTTGAGTAGTTTTCCCAGTTAATGGTAGGGTAATTGAAATTGCCCAATATCAGGGTGTTCGATAGGACCTTCATGTTTTCCAGTGTCTCCAGAAAGGCAGAGTGGTGGTCCTGGATCATGGGGGGGTGATCTGTAGCAGGCCACAATTTGCACTGCAGATTTTCCTGATGTTAGTTGCACATGGATGATCTCGGAGGTATCATGCTGCGCCACAAACCTGGAGGTGTAGGTATCCTTGATGAATATGGATACACCCCCTCCTTTTGTGTTTCGGTCCATGTTTTGTGGCCTAAATGTGTGGTATGAGTTGTAGCCTGGTAGTGCTGGCGTGCTCTGTGGAGCCTTGAACCAGGTTTCAGTTACTGCACAGATGTCGACGTTCTCCATACTGAGGAGTGCTTCGAGCACATGCATTTTGAGATTTAAACTCCTGGCGCTGAGTAGCATAACCCTCATTTTTTTATTTGTGCTGTTTACAGAGGAAGGTTTGACTTTTGAGCCTTGCCTAAAAAAGGCACTATGGGGGCAGCAAGAGCCTTGGCCAGTATTCAAGAGCCTAGGGGGTGACAGGTGCAAGCGGTCTCTTGCGAAATAACGAGGCCTGTCGAGCATGTCGTCCCAGGCTGACAGACACTGGATCTGCTTTGAATGACACCAGAAGCTTAGCCAATTGTTGAAATTGATCATTTTTTCTTTATACTGCGGTATCATTCTTTGTGAGGACAGGATGCTACTCAGGGTGAAGGTCATACCCGACTGGGCTACATGATCAGAGAGCTCTTCCATGTCTCTTTTCATGTAGTCCAGAGGTACGTCTCAGGTCATTCACACCAACATGAACAATGACAGAGTCATATTTGTACTTGTTCTGGACTGACCTAAGTGCTTGTGTTATGTGGCAGATTCTGGCTCCTGACAGGCAGCTAACAGTAACCTTCTCCTTGTCCAGCCTAGTGAGTGGGACGTCAGTGTGCCTGACTATAGAGTCGCCTATTACTAGTGTGACTGTGCGGCACACTGATTTTGTGTTTTATGTGTTGTCTGGTTTGTGACAGGAGGTGCAGACTTTTTGGGTGTCTGCTTTGGAGGTCTGTGATGCTTTTGCATCCAAGTATGATTTTGTGTATTTATGTGTATTTTTTGCCAGTGCTGGTTTAGTATGTCTATTATTTCCATGCCTCTTGTCAAGTATATTAACTTCTTTCAGATAACTCAGCTTTTAGAGTTCTAATCATTTTTTGGTTCAGTACAAGCTGCAAATTATTCTTTATGGCAACACACTTAGGGAGCTAAAATAACTACGTGATTGGCATTACTTTACCAGAAATTGTGTCTGATTTGATTAACACTGTAATGCAAGTTAACCATTTCAATATTTGCAATGCAAGCTAATTATTTCAATATTTTAAGAAAAGATCAAATGAAGTACTACTGAAGCTTCTCAGACCATGTATTTTGTTGCAAATGAATATTGGCAGGGAACTACAACAACAAGTATAAGTAGATTATCTGCATATTTGCTATTATATTCAAAGTTAAATAAAATAGTAATTTTCTAGGAAAGTTTTTGCTTCATGTAATGATAGATTAATTCCATATACATTTCATGCTGCTAATATATATGTGGAAACATTCAATATAGTCAAATATTCTTTCAAGCATTCTTAATATCGAAGATCTGTAATGCTGGCAAAAGTGATCAAATGATCACATGAACGCAGAATGCTGTCAATACTTCCTGGGAGGATGCAGTACAAGTGGGAATTTGCCCTTTCTCCACTGTTGTGTGATTTCTGAGTTAGCATATACAGTGGATATAAATAGTTTACACACCCCTGTTAAAATGCCAGAGTTTTGTGATATAAAAAAAAATGAGACCACAATAAATCATTCATTTCAAAACTTTTCCCACCTTTAATGTGACCTATAACCTGTAAAATTCAATTGAAAAACAAACAAATCTGTTAGGGGAAAAATATAAAAAAATAAAAATTGTACAACATGCTGGTTACTTTGTTAAAACACCTTTTGATTTAATTACAGCATTCAGTCTTCTTGGGTACACACTTGCCATCAATTAAAGAGACTCTGATTAACCCCAAATT
>NC_056735.1:401355576-401378076 GCF_019279795.1 Protopterus annectens
AGACCATTCACTCAGCAGAACTAGCATTACTTCTTATTTGTGCTGCTTTGTACAACTGCCTGTTTTCCTGTATTCAGTGATTTGTACTTAAAGACCGCAATCCAAATTCTAGCTTGCTACAGATCCCCTACCATGCCCCGGGATTCCCACTCCTCATTTCTTGATACACTGGAAAATATTAAGGTACAACCTAACACCCTAATAATGGGCGATTTCAACTACCCCACCATTAACTGGGAAAACTACTCTTGTACCAACTCTTGTGCTCAAGGTTTTATGGAATTCATAAAATCCAATGCCTTGGATCAACTTATCCACACCCCCACCGGGGGCAGCAATATCCTAGACCTGGTCATTACCAGCATGGGCAACCAGTGTTCCACACCAGAGGTCCATTCCTCGTTGGTCAGATCCGACCACAAGCAAATCACCCTAGATATACACATCCCACCCTCACCGTAAAACATTTCTCCAAAGCCAACTTCACACTTCTTAAGACAGAAGTGGCAAACTTCACGACACCCACGCTGATGGACAATAGAGGTACGACTGCTGAATCCTATACAATTGCACTTTATAAGCACTTACATGAGTGCATGGATCGTGCAATCCCTAACAGAACCAAGATGCTATCCTCCAAACAAAGGAAACCAATCTGGTGGTCCCCTGCCATAAACAAACTCTACAACAGAAGAAAGAAACTGTTGCAAAAAAAAAAGAGTAGAATCCCATGATTGGAGGAACTCCATGGTCAGCCTCAGTAAGAAGCTGATATCCCTCATAAAATCCTCCAAAGCTACTTACGAAAACAAAATTGCCACTGATTCTAAAGACAACCACAAAGCATTCTATAGCTATGTCAAGAATCGCAATGGCAACACTCAGATTTGCTCTGAGTTACAGCACAATGGCACTAAATATACAAAACCAACTAATATTGCCAACATCATGGCAGACAGGTTCAGTGCTAACTTTATCCCTCTCTCATCCCCTAAAGGGCCCATCTCTATACCGGAAGAATGAAAAGTTCCTGTAATCACAGCTGCACAGCTAAACAACACACTCTCCAAAGCCAAGAACACAGCAGCATGCATGGGACCTGACAACATCCCAGGCTGCATTCTACATGAACTACAGAATGAACTGGCACCCCAACTAAGTACCATGTTCAATCACAGTCTCACCTCAGGCTTTGTGCCCACTGAATGGCACACAGCAACGGTTATCCCACTCCACAAAGGGAGAGCCACCATGGACCCCGGTAGCTACCGCCCCATTAGCCTGACGAGCCTGGTCTGCAAGGCTATGGAATTTATCATCATGAAACTTATAAACAATGAGATTGGTAATCTCCAAACTCTGGACCCTACCCAGTTCGGGTTTTTAAAAGGCAGATAATGTCTCCTAAACATGATAGACTTCTTTGAAGCGGTCACCAAAGCCGTAGATGAGGGTAAGGTGGTTCACACAGCCTATCTAGATCTCGCCAAGGCTTTCAACACCATCCTCCAGTCTGGAATTATAGATAAACTCACTAAACTAGGTATAAATCCCTATGTCACAAGATGGGTTGCCAACTGGCTCAATGACAGAACCCACACTGTGAAAGTAGCAGCCTCTAAATCCAACTTCAGACCAGTAACAAGTGGAGTACCACAGGGTTCAGTCTTAGGTCCTCCCTTGTTTGGTATCTACTTCTCTGAAGTAAAGGCTAATACAGAAGGTCTTTGGCTAACAAAGTTCGCAGATGACTGCAAACTAGGAGCCATAATGAAAACTCCTAATGATGTGGACATCCTACATAAGGGCCTCATTGAGACAGATGCCTGGTGTCAAAGCCATGGCCTCAAGCTCAAAGCCAAAAAGTGCACTGTCATCCCTTTTGGTAAAGACTCTGTACCCATGAACTACCACATAGGCGGTAGTCTACTTAACACAGAAAGTGTGATAAGAGGCTTTGGGACACAGGTGGACAGTAGTCTCTCCTTTGATAATCACATCACCATAGTAGTCAGGAAATCCTACTATGTGGCACACCTCATCACAAAAGGTTTCTCATCCAGGAAAAAAAGAGGTCATCGTTCCCCTCTACTCATCACTCATTAGACCCATTATAGAGTACAATGCCTCTTTTGGTATGTACCTCACAAGACATCTATAACAACTGGAAAGGCCGCAGAAATACCTCACAAAGAGGATTACCAGCCTCAAACAGATGCCCTATGCAGACCGTCTCAAAAAACTCCAGCTTTACTCTGTCACATATCGCCTACTCAGAGGCGATCTCTGCCTAACATACAAAGCTATGTCAAACCCAGAGCTGCTGGACATGCTCCACTTAAAGAAATCCCAATCCCTCCGAGCTACACGCTCTAGGGACCTAAACCTTGTCACCACAATAAACAGAACATGCTACAGGGATAGATTCCTGTCCCAGAGACTTCCCATACTCTGGAACAAACTACCTATCTATATAAAACAAAGCTCCTCATTAGCACTCTTCAAGAAAAATCTTGATGATTGGATGGGAGATAGGAAACTGACCCCAGGGATCACTTCTGTGGCTCTGCTTGACAGGAGCACAGGAAAATAATTTTGTTGGGTGGTAAAAGCCAGGGTACTGTTTGGCTAGGCATATATAGACCCTAGGGCCAGAATCACACCAGTTACTGGACATTATAGTTACTATTACTGGTTTAATTATTGGAATGTCAATCTACAAAGACAGAAATTCATTGTTTAATAATCAGAAATTGATGGTGTGTGTGTGTGTGTGTGTGTGTGTGTGTGTGTGTGTGTGTGTGTGTGTGTGTGCACATGCACATGTGTGAGTGCAGGTGTGTGCATGCGTCTCACTCTCTCTCTCTCTCTTTCTATCTCTTTTTCTTTGTTTTGTCAGTTATTTTTAAATTATAGCACAGATTCCTTCTAAGTTGTTACTTCTTCCAGTTTTAACTTTTTTCCTGCAGTAGACTGCCATTGGTAATCATAAGCTTTAAATTGGCTTAGATGATTTGCTATACATACAGTCTAATGAAAAGCAACTCGTCTTTTCCCAACGTTAGTAATAAAACTAAAATGTGTTGTTATTGATATTCCTTGCCTAGAAATCACACTTCATATGTTATTGAAACAGTTCTCTAAATTACATATTAGAAAAGCTAAAGGTCCAACTGAAAAATAAATATATGCTCTGGGCTGAATATTTGACAATGTATGTCAGCTGGGAATCATAGGCACTAGTCCAGCAGTTTTAGTAAAGGAAGGAAACATTAACAAATATGCACCTTTTAATGATCTGGCCAATAAACTGCTGGTCAAAATTCTATCATTTGACACAGTTTACTAACATAAGACAAAAGCCTTTGACAGAGTAGATCATACCAATACTGCTTGATAAAAATAAGGACAATCAAAATAAATGGCTACATCATTAGACTGGTAAAAACTTAGCTTTGCATCATATTTATCAGGACATACAACTTCCAAAAAACAGCAATTGTTCAGTTCTACAACGGGTAACCAAAACTACCTGCACAATCAGGACCACTCCAACAACAACAGTAAATTATGCCATAAATACAAAAACACTTTTTATTCCAGAAAAAAAAAATGTGCTTTCATCTTAAAACATATAACAGACTTCATCAGAATTACGTAACTAATTACACCACTTTCCTTTATAACCTCTTCTACGGATTACCATACAAACTTAAAGGAAGAGTCCTACAAATAGATTTTTGATATCTATATTTTTTTAGTATGTCTAGTATCCTAAGATTTGGAATAAGAATGCTTTAATACAATATTTGCAATCAGACTGCAGTGTTCAACATTTTTGAATTTTAGTTTCAATATTCTTTATTTACTAGAACCACATTATTTGTGAAATGTATTAGTTTGATTTATGATGTGTTGAATTTTTAGGGCTACTCCTTTAAGTTTGTATGTTAATCCTTAGAAGAGGTTAAAAGAAAGTAATGTAATTAGTTACTTAGGTCTGATGAAGTCCGTTATATGTTTTACGATGACTCTGCAACCATAAGCCAGGTACTCTTATCCCCACAGTTCAAAGATTAGATGCTGGGCATAATATACTGCTCGACTCTGGAAGGAAACATTTGATTTTTCAAACTGGTTATGGAAAAGATGCACCTCTGAGTGTTCTATTGTAGACAACACAGACATGAATGGACTAAACTTTCTGTCACTGGACAATATTATCCAGATGTCTGAAAAAAAGGTTTTAAAATTTCTGAGCCTACAAAATGTAAATACCTACTTTATGGGATATTTTAATCTAAATATTATGCCACAAGAGCTACATTGTTTTAAGTTTCCTAACAGAGTCAGCAATGGCTGTACTTTTTTGCAAGAAGTTAATTACTTTATTTTATAAACACAGTTTTGAACTAATTCATGGCATTATCAGTTTTAAAAATGGGAGAATTAAAACTTTATCTAAGGAAGTGAATAGCCTTAACAAGAACATAATGGATTTTTTTTTCTACACGAGACTAAATACAGTCAAGTTTTTATTAGAGTGGATAAGCATTGTGAGGAGGGGTCCATACTACCCACACCACCAATGTTGAATAAGGATGTTTCTATTACTCTAGTATTCTATGATACGTCATGGTAATCTTGTTAAATTTAATGGTTTTAATACTTTTAACAATAGTGGTTTGGAAATTACGACTGAATATGTGTCATTGTTTGAGAAAGTCTTTTCTTTTGTCTCATGTTAGCAATTTGATGTGATTGATTGCATTTTGGAATTCAAATTATTTACCAGAAAATATTAATTTGGAATTTTTTTGAAGAATGGGGTTGGAATGCAAGTGGTGACAAAAAAAAGTTTGCAAGAAAAAAAGTACATTTAATCCACCGATGCATTTGAGGCTTCAGGCTTTTGAGTCTGCATGTATTAAAGAATTTTATAAAATCAACTCATGTAAGAGTAAACACTTGACATTATAATTTAAATAAGGAGGAACTGTGTTTATTGAAAAGATTGATGGAGGTCAACTTATTAAGAGTTATGAAACCGGATAAAAGTGGGGACATTGTGATATTTGATTATACTGATTATTCTAGTGCCATGTATAACATTTTTCGTGATGACAATACTTACCAGGAAGTTTCAAGAAATTAAATCATTATTTGTTTTAGGAAGATCGAATTTTTATTGGAGAATAGGTTAATGCAGGGGGATAATTGATGTCAAAACCTACATTTTTTTAAATAACTCACACCCAGCTACCCCTAACATTTTTTGAATAACCAAAATACATACAAATATTGAGAGGTCACCATTTATTTATACTTAGTGTAGCTGTTCAGGGTTCCAAGATCTATACATTTGCAATATATGCCGACAGATTACTTAAACCTTCCCTTACTGTGACTGACAATATACTCATGGATTTCTGGAATTTCTTGATCAGACTAAAATTGGATTACTGTAAGGACAATATACTGTTTTTGATCATAGATGTGGTCGATGTATTCACCTGCATCCCACAACCCCACAAGGGGGTGGGACAGATTTATTCCATGATGCACTTATAGGCTTTGACTTTTTCAGAAATAAGTGATACTAAGACCATAATCTATTGTACTGATGTAGTTTTAGATAATAGCTTTTTTTTTTTTTTTTTTTTTTTTTGAGGGTGAGACTTTTAAGTAGGTCAAGGGTGTTGCCATGGGAACATCATGTGCTCCTAGTTTTACAAGTATGGATATGTACTCCTGGGATAATTACTTTAAATATTGTACATTTTGACATACTTATATGATATTTTTATTATTTTATGGTTAGGTCCCCAAGCTGAGAAAGCAGAATTTATGGATTATATACATAGTGCAACAGAATTTTTTAAATTTACCCAAAATGTAGAGAAGGATAGTTTCAATTTTTTTAGAGAAATGTCTCTAGGCATAATGGTAAATTTAGATCTAATGTATATAGAAAGTACACTTTCAGCAATAGTTACTTGCACTTTAAAAGTTTTTACCCCTTCAAGATGAAGAAAGGTTTGGTGAAAGGGTAGTTTATACATCTGACTTGGAAGATTTCAGATTATAACATGTATATTATAGAATGCAACAAATTGGTTGCTAAGTTTTTGAAAAGAGAGTACCCCAAAAGATTAGTTTATGACAATTATAGAGGAATCTATGAGAGGAGGAGTACTTGTTTCCCAACACTATTGCGGATTGGCTTGGGACAAGACCAAAACAAAAATAATGACTTTCCTTCAAATACTGGGATGCTTAAAGGGTTTGATAAGGCACTAGTTGTACAGTATAACTTGGGAACTAAATTTGTTAAGGATATTATTATGAAAAATTGGGCTATTTTAAGGCTAATGATAAGATTTATGAGAACTTGTGGGGCAGCCCTTGTTTTGTGATTAAAACTGCACACAATGTTGAAAATATTTTGGAAAATAATTGAGGGTTGACAGAACATGGGATAAATGACTACAAAGGAACACGGAAGTGTGGGCATTGTAATCAATGTGCCTATATCTTTACTGGTGATAATATTTACCTAAATGAGGGGCATTAATTTACTATTCTGCCTGAGAAAGATTTTTGATATACAAATGCAGTAGTCTATTTAGCTTCCTGCTTCACCTGTTCGGATTTTTATGTTGGATACACCAAAATGTATTCATGCAAGAGGATTTATGAACACATACACTGTTAACATACTCATTAAAATTGATGCTTTGTATAAATATACGATATGTCTTGGTTTTGTCAAGTTTTTATTTTTTATTTTCGAAATGGTGGTACCCGACCCTAGAAGTGGAGCATGAGAGAATAAATTACAGTACAAGAAATTATTATGGCAGTTTAGACAACACATTCTACCACCTCCCCCCAAGGATTAAAAGAATGTGCCTCACTCACTCCCACATTAAAGATGTAGGCTGCCAAACTTTAAATATATCTTAATTATTTTTTACAGAATTTTAAAAGAACTATAGCAAAATATTTAAGCTAATGCTTATAAAATATTTACTTATTTTGATATATTACAATATTTAACTTTTTCTAATGCTTTTAGAGATTTTTTTTATTATAAATATATGGACCCACTGATTTTTGACATACATGTTTTTAGTGCATCTAGTGTTCTAAGATTTGGAATAAAAATGCTTTTATACTGTACTTGTGATCAGACTGCAGTGTTTAACATTTTTGAATTTCAGTTTCATTATTTTTTTTTATTTACTAGAACTGCAATATTTGTGGTACGTATTAGTTTGATTTTTGATGAGTTGAGAGTTGAATATGTAGGGCTGTTCCTTTAAGTTTGTATGGTAATCTTTAGTAGAAGTTATTGAAGAAATTATGTAATTAGTCAACTAGTTCTGATGAAGTTTGTTATACATTTTGTAAGAAAGCTCTTAACTTTTTCCTTTTTCTGGAATAAAAAGTATTGTTTTGTATTTGTGGTGTACTTCATTGCTGTCCTTGGAATAGTCCTGTCTGTGCGGGAAGGTTTGGTCATATTTATCAGAACTGCCTTTTTCTTCAGTTAATTTCAATTCATTCATTTATTTCCAATACCTTTTTTCTGCTGTTCGGGGTTGCAGAAGGGTCACAGACTATTGCAACAAGCAATAGACATAAAACAGAGTACTGATCCTACATGGGATCCCAGTCCACTGCATAATGGAAACACATACTTGGATCAACTTATCCACACCCCCACCAGGGGCAGCAATATCCTAGACCTGGTCATTACCAGCATGGGCAACCAGTGTTCCACACCAGAGGTCCATTCCTCGTTGGTCAGATCCGACCACAAGCAAATCACCCTAGACATACACATCCCACCCCCACCGTAAAACATTTCTCCAAAGCCAACTTCACACTTCTTAAGACAGAAGTGGCAAACTTCACGACACCCACGCTGATGGACAATAGAGGTACGACTGCTGAATCCTACACAATTGCACTTTATAAGCACTTACATGAGTGCATGGATTGTGCAATCCCTAACAGAACCAAGATGCTATCCTCCAAACAAAGGAAACCAATCTGGTGGTCCCCTGCCATAAACAAACTCTACAACAGAAGAAAGAAACTGCTGCAAAAAAAAGAGTAGAATCCCATGATTGGAGGAACTCCATGGTCAGCCTCAGTAAGAAGCTGATATCCCTCATAAAATCCTCCAAAGCTACTTACGAAAACAAAATTGCCACTGATTCTAAAGACAACCACAAAGCATTCTATAGCTATGTCAAGAATCGCAATGGCAACACGCAGATTTGTTCCGAGTTACAGCACAATGGCACTAAATATACAAAACCAACTAATATTGCCAACATCATGGCAGACAGGTTCAGTGCTAACTTTATCCCTCTCTCATCCCCTAAAGGGCCCATCTCTATACCGGAAGAATGAAAAGTTCCTGTAATCACGGCTGCACAGCTAAACAACACACTCTCCAAAGCAAAGAACACAGCAGCATGCATGGGACCTGACAACATCCCAGGCTGCATTCTACATGAACTACAGAATGAACTGGCACCCCAACTAAGTACCATGTTCAATCACAGTCTCACCTTAGGCTTTGTGCCCACTGAATGGCACACAGCAACGGTTATCCCACTCCACAAAGGGAGAGCCACCATGGACCCCGGTAGCTACCGCCCCATTAGCCTGACGAGCCTGGTCTGCAAGGCTATGGAATGTATCATCATGAAACTTATAAACAATGAGATTGGTAATCTCCAAACTCTGGACCCTACTCAGTTCGGGTTTGTAAAAGGCAGATAATGTCTCCTAAACATGAAAGACTTCTTTGAAGCGGTCACCAAAGCCGTAGATGAGGGTAAGGTGGTTCACACAGCCTATCTAGATCTCGACAAGGCTTTCAACACCATCCTCCAGTCTGGAATTATAGATAAACTCACTAAACTAGGTATAAATCCCTATGTCACAAGATGGGTTGCCAACTGGCTCAATGACAGAACCCACACTGTGAAAGTAGCAGCCTCTAAATCCAACTTCAGACCAATAACAAGTGGAGTACCACAGGGTTCAGTCTTAGGTCCTCCCCTGTTTGGTATCTACTTCTCTGAAGTAAAGGCTAATACAGAAGGTCTTTGGCTAACAAAGTTCGCAGATGACTGCAAACTAGGAGCCATAATGAAAACTCCTAATGATGTGGACATCCTACATAAGGGCCTCACTGAGACAGATGCCTGGTGTCAAAGCCATGGCCTCAAGCTCAAAGCCAAAAAGTGCACTGTCGTCCCTTTTGGTAAAGACTCTGTACCCATGAACTACCACATAGGCGGTAGTCTACTTAACACAGAAAGTGTGATAAGAGGCCTTGGGACACAGGTGGACAGTAGTCTCTCCTTTGATAATCACATCACCACAGTAGTCAGGAAATCCTACTATGTGGCACACCTCATCACAAAAGGTTTCTCATCCAGGAAAAAAAGAGGTCATCGTTCCCCTCTACTCATCACTCATTAGACCCATTATAGAGTACAATGCCTCTTTTGGTATGTACCTCACAAGACATCTATAACAACTGGAAAGGCCGCAGAAATACCTCACAAAGAGGATTACCAGCCTCAAACAGATGCCCTATGCAGACCGTCTCAAAAAACTTAATTATTTTTTACAGAATTTTAAAAGAACTATAGCAAAATATTTAAGCTAATGCTTATAAAATATTTACTTATTTTGATATATTACAATATTTAACTTTTTCTAATGCTTTTAGAAATTTTTTTATTATAAATATATGGACCCACTGATTTTTGACATACAAGTTTTTAGTGCATCTAGTGTTCTAAGATTTGGAATAAAAATGCTTTTATACTGTACTTGTGATCAGACTGCAGTGTTTAACATTTTTGAATTTCAGTTTCATTATTTTTTTTTATTTACTAAAACTGCAATATTTGTGGTACGTATTAGTTTGATTTTTGATGAGTTGAGAGTTGAATATGTAGGGCTGTTCCTTTAAGTTTGTATGGTAATCCTTAGTAGAAGTTATTGAAGAAATTATGTAATTAGTCAACTAGTTCTGATGAAGTTTGTTATACATTTTGTAAGAAAGCTCTTAACTTTTTCCTTTTTCTGGAATAAAAAGTATTGTTTTGTATTTGTGGTGTTCTTCATTGCTGTCCTTGGATTAGTCCTGTCTGTGCGGGAAGGTTTGGTCATATTTATCAGAACTGCCTTTTTCTTCAGTTAATTTCAATTCATTCATTTATTTCCAATACCTTTTTTCTGCTGTTCGGGGTTGCAGAAGGGTCACAGACTATTGCAACAAGCAATAGACATAAAACAGAGTACTAATCCTACATGGGATCCCAGTCCACTGCATAATGGAAACACACACTCACTGACTACATGTACACCCGCAGATCATTTACAGAAACATCAAAGTTTTTATACACAAATGATTATGGGGAGCTGTATTATATCATTCTGGAGACCAATTTTAATTTTTATTTATTTTATTTATTTATTTTACATTTGTTTACCGGGCTAGTCTAGCTGGATATATTTCCATTTTCAGTAGAGGCCCGGGGAGAAAAGCTCCACATAAAACATAACAAACAGACATGATAATAATACACACATAGAATACTCAGAAAAGAAAAAATAAAAATTGATAATAATAAAAATGGTAATAAGATCAATAAAAATTAAGGCACATAATCAATAATAGGCATGACTAGGATTAAATCAGATTCACAGCATCTTACTTGATACTAATAGGCTATATCTTAAGGCTTCTACTATAAAGGAAAAAGTACAAGTAGGAGGAGAAGTAAAAGGAGTAGTGTTAGGTAAAAAGAAGGGAGGTGAAAGTAGTTAAAAAGTAAGAGAAAAAGGGGTAGCAATAGGAGATAAGAGAGGAGAGAGAAGTAGGTAGAGCAAAAGGATTAGAAGGAGGAAGAAAATGGACAGTAAGTATAAGCACTCAGTAGGGTTAGAGGTCAGGTAGGGGGGGGAGAGAAATCAGTCTGGTGTATTACATGAGCAAAGCCAGTGATTTTGGAAGTACAGTTTGATTTGTTGTTTGAAGAGGGGTAGAGATGTGATTAGAGTTAAATCCCTAGGTAGCAAATTCCAAGCTCGGCCTACAGTATTACTAAATAGAGAGTCTCCAGCAAGGTTGTGAGCCTTTTTAGGTTTGGTCAAGAATTTACAAGAGGAACGAAGGGAGGTAAGATTATTATAAGGGAGTAAAAGCTGTGATAGTATAGGGGTGTTATCAGGTTGGTACAGTATTTTGTGGGCAATAGTAATTTGTGACACTAGAATATAGTTTTGTAGTTCTAGCCAGCCTAAAAGTTTCAGGTTAAGACAGTGATGGGTTCTGAAAGGGTTACCAGTGGTGAAGCGGGCAATGTTATTATAGCAAGTTGCTAGTTTGTTTAGGTTAGTTTTCTTGAGGTTAGTGAAGATGGGAGAGGCATAGAAGAGAGTAGATAAAAGATGGGAGTGGGCAATAGTAGCTCTAGCTGATGGGGTGAGGAATGGCTTAAAACGGTATAAGGATCCTATCTTTCTATTTACTGATTTGATAGTGTTGTTGATGTGTTGATCAAAAGAGAGATTGTTATCAATGGTTATTCCTAGCAGTTCAGTTGTAGAGTCTGGAGAGATGACAGTGTTGTTGTTTGACAAGATGGTGAAATTAAATGGGGGGGGTACGAATAGTAGGGGTGAAGAGAAGAAGTTTGGTTTTTTTAGCATTAAGGAGAAGATATCGTCTAGTAAACCATGTTTCTACAGTGTTAAAGATATTTTGGGTTTGTGAGATTAGATCAGAGGCGGAAGATGCTGAGCAAATAATATTGGAGTCGTCTGCATATTGGATACAGGTGGCTCGAGGAAGAATAGCGTGGAGGTCATTGATGTAGAGGGAAAAGAGAAGTGGACCAAGAATAGAGCCCTGAGGAACTCCGATAGATATGGGCAGTAAGGAGGAGATATGGTTGTCCCAAAGAACAGCTTGTTGTCTGTTGTTGAGATAAGAACTAAACCATTTGATGGTAAGAGTGTCAAATGAGAGGGATTTAAGGATGTTAATTAAGGCAGAGTGGTTAACCATGTCAAATGCTTTTGAGAGGTCAATGAATAAAGCAGAAGAGAAAAGATTATTGTTGCAATTGTTGTTTATGGTGTCTATAAAAGAAAGGAGAGCAGTAGTGGTACTATGGTGGGGTCTAAAGCCATGTTGACAGTTAGCTATAATATTGTGTAAAGAGAGATACTGTACAAGTTGCTGATGAATACATTTCTCCATAATCTTTGCTAAAGGTGAAAGAAGGGCAATTGGTCTACAGTTGGAGTAGTCAATACAGTTACCGCCTTTATGTAGTGGGATAATATGAGAGACTTTCCAGATATCAGGGATAGTTCCCTCTTGGATGGTCCTATTTATGAGTATAGCTATTGGGTATGCAATTTCTTTGGCTGCTTTTTGCAGAAAAAGGGAAGGGAGTTTGTCAGCAGAGGGGGTACAGGGTTTTAGTTTAACAATAAGTCTATAGATGAAAGAAGTAGAGATAGGTTGTAGAGAGAAGTTAGAAGAAGAGTCTACTAGATTGTTTGGAGGATAGAAGTCATTAGTGTTCAGTTGTTTAGCAAGAGATTGAATAGTTTCAGAGAAGAAAGAGTTAAATGCATTTGCAGTTTGGTAAGGGGTGTCAGGATCAGCATTTAGTGGGGAGGGAGTTTTGGCTGTTCCTGGGGATAGGAGTCTATTGATAGAGGACCAGAATTGTTTGGGGTTATTGGAATGTGTCTCTTGAAGTTCACAGTAGAACTTTCTTTTGTCATTGAAAATAGCTTTTTTGGTAAGGTTTCTAAGTTGGCGAAAGTGAAGAAAATCAGAGCTGATTCTGTGGGATCTCCATTTGGCCCAAACTTTATTTTTTAGAGAGGATTAGTTTTTTTGTATCACTTGAGAGCCATGGGGCTGTGTTTGATTTCATTCTAATGGTACGCTCAGGAGCATGTTTCTTTAGAATGGAAAGAAAGGTAGAATTAAAGAATGAAACTGCTTCATTAAGTGGCAGTGTTTTTAAGGGGTTCCAGTTACATGCTCTGAGTTCGTTTTGAAATAAGTCAGTTTTAAAATGTTTGGTGGAACGTATAGTTCTCATATTGGGGAGGTGTAGAATGTCAGTCTTTTCTCTTGTAATGTAGGTTAAACAATGATCACTGAGATCATCAGGCATAGTTCCTACTTTGTATGTGATATTGACTTTGTTTATGAGTATCCAGTCTAAAATAGTTTGTTTCCTGCTTGATTTGTTAAGTCTTGTAGTAGAGGTAATGGTTTGGGTGAAACCATTTAGGTTAATGTGAGAGGTGGGATTGTCAGCATTAATGGTATTCCAGTCTATATTAAAGTCGCCAAGAATTAAAGTTTCTTGGGGATAGTTGTTTGAAACCCAACTAAGAAAGTCTTCTACTATGGGTATATTGTTTTCAGGTGGTATATACATGCAGATGATGTAAAGGGCTTTCTTTGCATTTATTTGGAGTTTGGTAATAATAGCTTCTACTTTACTATCCTGGGTAGGACAGGCTGGGAGGGTGGAGATGTTAAGATGATTCTTAAACAGAATTGCTACTCCACCACCCTTTCGTTTGGTACGGTCTGGCCTTAATATATTGTAGCCTTGGGGTATAACCTCAGTGTCTTTAGTGGCTGGCTTAAGCCAGGTTTCAGAGAGACAGAGAATGTCAAAGCAGTGAGTGTCTAGGAGGGCATGTAGATAGGGAACTTTGTTGTTTACACTACGTATGTTAAGATGCCCTATCAGGAGGGTGTTATTGGAGGTAGGTTTAGATGTTTGAGGAGATGGGTAAATGGGGCCAGGGTTGGGATGAACATCACCGTCTTTTAAGGTAGGGTCAACAGGTTTGGATATATGTTTACTCTGTTGATGGGTTAGAGGTCTCATCTTCTTATCTAAGGGTAGGATGTAGGTGAGGTGAGAGTGCCTATGGAATTTAGGTAGTTTGTAGCTAGATGTGGAATTGGCATTTGAGAATGAGATTAGAGGTATATGGAAGGTGGATGTATGTTTCTGAATGTGGTTTGGTTGAGTAATGAGTGGATATTCTATGAAGGTAAGGAGGTAAGTCGAAAAGTGTAATTAAGAGAAGACATGAGAGTATAAGCAGTGTGGATAAGTAGAGGGCCATACTTACAACAAGTGGGGTAGAAGTGAATATAAAGTAGAGGTAAGCAATGGAGATAGCAAGTTGGTTGTATGTAAGTAAGTTAAAATGAAAAAAAATAATATAGAAGTAGGTGAAGTAATAGGGATGTAGAAGGATATATAAGATAGAGACAAGTTAAGTGAGTGTAATGATGTATAATAAGAGATAATATAGAAGAGGAGAGAAGTTGGTTTGAGGATAGGAGGGTTAATGAATAGGGGAGGATAGTAGGAGGAGTAAATGGGGTGTGGCCAGGGGAGGAGATTAGGTTTGGCGGGAAGCAGGGGAATAGGTTAGTAGAGTGAGGGGTGGGATTAGAGATGTATAAGGTTAGGACCCCAGGGGGTGGGTGGGAATTGGGGGTAGGGAGGGGAGTGGAGTGAGCCCGCAGGGCGAACGGAGCGGGACACACAGAGTAGACCACCAAGGAGGGAGGAAAAAGTATCAGAGTAAGCTGGTAAGTCAAGATGGGAGATAGGAGCCTAAAGAGGGAAGGATAAGAGAGAATATCAGAAGGAGGAAAGGGATAGTAGTAGGAAAGGAGAGAATAGAAAAAATGAGGAAGGTATAAATACTAATGTAAGGAGTATAGGTGGGTGTAGGATGACATCTAGTGGCCAAAAAGCAGAGGTGCACAAACATGCACAGGAGCTTCCAAAAGTAGTAGTTGACTAACTGGTAGAGAGAGGAAAAGCAAGTTAGCAGTCTAAAGTGGGGGAGGAAGGAGATAAGGGAATATAGGGGGGTTGCTGCTGGCCGCTTAGCTGGGGTCAGACAAAGGCTTAGCAAGGATAAGTTTGTTAAAAATAACACTTCGTGATGTGGGTAGACATACTTTCTTGAACTCTTGAAGTAGTGGGTAGCAGAAGAAGGCAGTGTCTTGAACGTTTCCAAGGGCAGTGGGCAGAGAGCACCTTAGTGGATTTAGTAGAGAGATTCACCCAGGCTAAAACACAGGGTAAAGCAGGGGATAGCTAGTACAAAAGAAAACAGTGGAAACAATAAGATAATGTTAAAGTGAATATTAGCATACAGAGTATCACATGCACTATCAAAATGCAAATAGTACAGATTATTCTAATGGTCAAAACAGTCATATATCACATAAGAAATACACAAACAGTCAGGCAGGCCAAGCAGAATTCTTAGGGAAATTAAATGTCTAGGTATAGCAAATACTATTGAGATACTACTTAATTGGCTGCTATAGGATCTATAGTATGCAAAACCATATAAGATGTTGTAAAAAAAAATACAAAGATTCAGGTACGTAGTAAAGGTTGGCTATAAGAAGCCCTTAACAGAGTGGGATCTCAGCCCAGCCTGCACGTGTAAGGCCTCTACAGGTTAGGCAAGAAGTTTTTTGGCTAGTAGAAGTAAAAATAGGTCTTAATAATAGAAGCAATTATATAAAGGTTGAACGACCCCTAGCAGGATCAAAATCCCTTAAACTAATAACCAACCAAAAAATTAGCAAGAAAATATAAACAGTAGAGAGCCCAGTAGGGATAAGTAGCCTTGCAGCAGTTACTACGCAGTACTACTTTAATCAGACACGAAAGTAGACAAACAAATAAATGAAGCCAAGAGTATGAGTCTTCAGAAGCACAACAGTTAACTAAGATAAACAGAAAACGTAACAACCTAAGTTGCCATACAGTCGCTAAATATTTCAACAATCTTTTAAGGTAAACAGAAGATATCTAAACCTGCGTTGGCACACAGTTGCTAAATAGTATAAGTGTAACCAGTTATTGCATTAAAAGACTACAACAATTCAGGCACAGTAAGGCTAATTCTACAATTACACAGGATTAGGCAGTAGTTGTTTGGTAAAATATCCAAATATCAATGCTGAGACACTGTCTCTTACAGTTAAAACACAGTAACAGGTTAGAACATAATATGCAGCCCTATTAGCGACAAGAACTCCACATGTAGGAGAATAAAAAACATAAAAAGCAAAGAATACTACTAATCATACACAGCAGGACAAGTAATGTGTAATTCCAGAGAAAGCATATATAAGAGGAGTCGCTAAAAGCTTTACCTAATGTCTAGCGCTGATACTACAGCTAAATGAACCAAAAATAGCGTAGTTCTAAGTACTATACACAGCGCAAACGCGTTTACAGGACAGTCAATAAAGCAGATTCTATTTCACAGAGTTAGAACAGTTCAGCCCAGAGATATCTTTAGTTAAATAAGTTCAAACAAGCTGCAGAGTCAAAGCACAAAACAATACTGAGAGCAACGCGTTCGTATTTACAGGACTGTTTTTAAAACAGAAACAAACATAAAATGCAATACAATTCCAGCCACAAATTTCTTTTAGAAAGCACGTTCAAACCTACTGTAGAGTCAGAGCGCGCAGCCAAGCACGCACAGCAGCAGCGAGGTGGGCTAAAAAAGATGGCGCCCTAGGGTTAGGGAGGGACTTTATCAACTTCCAAAGGAAGTGGCTAGAGGGGGGGGGTAGAGATAGCAGAGAAGCAGGTGGAGACCGGAAGAGGTGGGTACAGGTGAATGGAGGAGGGGATTATTAAATCCTGACAAAAATAGGGATAGGATAGAGTACGTTAGAGCAGTGAAAGCGAAACAGAGAAAGAGAAAAGGGATAGGGGATAATATAAAGGAAAGAGTAGACTATAGAGATCAACAGACATAAAAGTGGTAGGACCAGGTATGATCAGTATGTAACAGAGGAGATATCATATGTAAGGAAGGACAGACACAGATGAGACTGGTGTAGAAACCGAGAAGACTCAGGAAAAGATAGGACAGGCAGAGCACAGAGTAGACCACCAAGGAGGGAGGAAAAAGTATCAGAGTAAGCTGGTAAGTCAAGATGGGAGATAGGAGCCTAAAGAGGGAAGGATAAGAGAGAATATCAGAAGGAGGAAAGGATAGAATAGAAAAAATGAGGAAGGTATAAATACTAATGTAAGGAGTATAGGTGGGTGTAGGATGACATCTAGTGGCCAAAAAGCAGAGATGCACAAACATGCACAGGAGCTTCCAAAAGTAGTAGTTGACTAACTGGTAGAGAGAGGAAAAGCAAGTTAGCAGTCTAAAGTGTGGAGGAGGAAGGAGATAAGGGAATATAGGGGTGGGGGTTGCTGCTGGCCGCTTAGCTGGGGTCAGACAAAGGCTTAGCAAGGATAAGTTTGTTAAAAATAACACTTCGTGATGTGGGTAGACATACTTTCTTGAACTCTTGAAGTAGTGGGTAGCAGAAGAAGGCAGTGTCTTGAACGTTTCCAAGGGCAGTGGGCAGAGAGCACCTTAGTGGATTTAGTAGAGAGATTCACCCAGGCTAAAACACAGGGTAAAGCAGGGGATAGTTTCTTGAACTCATGAAGTAGTGGGTAGCAGAAGAAGGCAGTGTCTTGAACGTTTCCAAGGGCAGTGGGCAGAGAGCACCTTAGTGGATTTAGTAGAGAGATTCACCCAGGCTAAAACACAGGGTAAAGCAGGGGATAGTTTCTTGAACTCTTGAAGTAGTGGGTAGCAGAAGAAGGCAGTGTCTTGAACGTTTCCAAGGGCAGTGGGCAGAGAGCACCTTAGTGGATTTAGTAGAAATTCACCCAGGCTAAAACACAGGGTAAAGCAGGGGATAGTTTCTTGAACTCTTGAAGTAGTGGGTAGCAGAAGAAGGCAGTGTCTTGAACGTTTCCAAGGGCAGTGGGCAGAGAGCACCTTAGTGGATTTAGTAGAGAGATTCACCCAGGCTAAAACACAGGGTAAAGCAGGGGATAGTTTCTTGAACTCTTGAAGTAGTGGGTAGCAGAAGAAGGCAGTGTCTTGAATGTTTCCAAGGGCAGTGGGCAGAGAGCACCTTAGTGGATTTAGTAGAGAGATTCACCCAGGCTAAAACACAGGGTAAAGCAGGGGATAGTGTAGAGTCAGAGCGCGCAGCCAAGCACGCACAGCAGCAGCGAGGTGGGCTAAAAAATCTATTTATTAAATATTATTCTAAGAAGCTCTGGATGACAAAGTATTAGTATAATAAAAAAAGAGGTGATACTTTGAATAGTTCTGATTAAGTAGAGTATTTACAAGTTAATAGGGACCACTTGAATAAACTGGCAAAAGAAGATACGATAGTATTAATACAATCAAAATAAATGTACTAACAATAAATATTCTTATAAACTTAGAAGCATTGTTTAAATGGTACATGTGTTTATTACCATTCCGGAATCCTGGTAAACTAAACATTAACTGTTAAAAAATACAAGGAGAATACATGTTCAGGAGCTAAAGGACAGATGGGACCAGTTTTAAGATTATTTATCTTGAGAAATCCAGAAAACTTAATTCCCTTATTTACAAGTACAGTGCCCAGTACAGCTCCCTGTTATAATTCTGAGGCTTGTAAATGCAAGTCCTAGAATTACAAAGCACACACACACACACACACACACACACACACACACACACACACACACACAAAGGGCAAATGTCAAAAAAAAGAAGTTATGTCCTTACCATAACGTTCCATGTGAGTTGTTCATCTCGCCTTTTTGTTCTTTCACGTGGGTTCGGAGACGATCCCTCGGCTCCGAGTCAGCCACTTTTCAAGCTCAAACTCTCAGAGAAGCTCGAGACCTAGTGTATATCCCATGATGCTCTACTGTAAACCCCCAGATCTAGTACGCTGCACCCAAAGACAGCCTAAAGGAAGAAAAAAGAACTACAGTACCTACCTATCTAGGTAGCTATAGGTTTGCAGAAGGAAAAACAGTCTGTCCAAAGAAGACAGGCTGACAAAAAACGACCAGTCCACCAAGGCAACCATCTTTCTCAACAGGAGGGGGAAGGTGGGAGGGAATGTAAGAACAAAAAGGCGAGATGAACAACTCACATGGAACGTTATGGTAAGGACATAACTTCTTTATGTGAAGTTGTTCTATCTCACCATTTTGTTCTTACACGTGGGTAGCGTCCCAAGCACCCTAATCCTGGGTGGCTCAAGGGAGAACATTCCTGAGCACAGTGGAACCAAAGGAAGCCCTATCCCTGGAGGTCCTGTCCACTTTGTAATGAGTGATAAACATGTGAGGTTTTGACCACGTGGCAGCTGCACAGATGGTATCCAAGGGCAAATGAGCTGCATGAGCTAATGACGTAGAAACAGCCCGGGTAGAATGGGCTTTGACATTAGTCGGCAATAGCTGGTTAGTGGAGGAATAAATTAATTTAATGCAGTCAGAAAGCCACTTAGATAATGTGATTTTTTATACCACAGAACCTTTCTTATTCTCTGCGTAAGAGACAAAAGAGTTGATCCGATTGTCTGAAGTCTTTCGTTCTGTCCAAGTAGAATCTCAATTGTCTGTGAACATCAAGCTTGTGTAACATATATTCCAGTCTTTTGGTATGGTGTCTAAAGAAGGTTGGGAGCTTAATGGACTGATTTAAGTTAGTTTCTGAACAGACCTTGGGAAGAAAGGTAGGGTTTGCTCTGAGAGACACCCTATCAGGGTGGAATATCAAATATGGAGGCTTGGAGGATAAGGCTTGAAGTTCGGAGACCCTACGTGCAGATGTAATGGCTACCAGAAATATAGTTTTCCAAGACAGAAACTTCAAGTGACAGGATGACACGGGTTCGAAGGGGGCAAGCATCAATTGGAATAAAACAAGATTCAAATTCCAGGGAGAGACTGATAGGTGGTCTGAGATGGTGGGTCCCTTTCAAAAAGGCCTTACATAGTCTGTAGGACATGATGTTACACCCGTTAAATCCTACATGAAAATTGGAAATAGTAGCCAATTGAACTCTTATGGTGGCAGCAGAAGCGCCATCATAGAACAAAGAAGACAAGAACTCTAAGATGGTACGAATAGGCGCCACATAAGGGTCAATGTCATGATGAGAAGCCCAGTGAACAAATCGTTTCCATTTGCTGTTATATAGCTTCCTGGTAGACAGTTTATGAGAGGAAACTATAATATGTTGGGCCGCGGGAGACAAATCTTGGGACCTGGCTAATATGGGAATTGGAGCAGCCAAGCTGTCAGTTTTAGGGAGATGAGGGAGGGATGAAGAACTCCCGACGAATGAGTCAGAAGATCTGGCACTGGGTCCAGAATCCATGGTTCTTCCACTCGATACTTCTGTAGGAAGGGGAACCAAATCTGATGAAGCCAAGATGGGGCTATCAAAATCACTGTCCTTCCCAGACTTTTGTCTTTCTGTATAAATTTGGGAATTAGCGGGAAGGCATATAGGAGGCCTGGGGGCCAATCGTATATGAGCATGTCCCTCGGGTTGCTCCCGGGTGGGGGATAAAGGGCAAAGTAGCTGCTGCATTTGGCATTCATCGGAGATGCAAACAGATTGCAGCAAGGCTGGCCTCATCAGCGGAAAATTTTGTCTGCCACCTGTTGTTTGAGGGACCACTCGTGAGGCAACAGGATGGCCCTGCTCAGTTTGTCCGCCATCACGTTGGATGACCCCGGGATGTGCATTGCTATTAGAAAGCGTCTGGTGGCTACAGCCCATTGCCAAATTCTTAGGGCCTCTCGTCATAAGGGATACGATCTGGTTCCCCCTTGCTTGTTGATGTACCAGACTACTAACATGTTGTCCGTCTGAATTGCAACTGTCCCTGGAGGAAGACAGTCGTGAAAGTGTTGCAATGCCAGGAACACCGCTCTCAGCTCCAGGACATTTATATGCAAATGTGATTCCATGCTTGACCAAGTACCTTGGACAGTCTTTCCCTGAAATAGCCCCCCCCCACCCTATCAGGGAAGCATCCGTGGTCACTGTGGCTGTGGAAGAACAAGGGGACGTCCGACTACTAATTGGTCACTGTTCAGCCACCAACTGAGATCCTTCTTGCAAAGATTTGTTAATAGAATCTCGTGTGACATGGGCAGTTGTTGGTAAGACCATTGTGCGAAGAGTAGCCACTGGAGTATCCGCATGTACATGCGCCCTAATGGGACTGTCTATCAGCGTGGCTGCCATTGTGCCTAATAGCTTCAGTATCTGGGACGCAGGAGCATTGTTCTGGGTCAACAGACCGGACAATTGACTTTTTAGAGAAACGATTCTTGCTTGAGGCAACCTGATCCTTGAATTGACTGTGTCTAGCTCTGCTCCTATAAAGGTAATACTCTACGAGGGCGATAACGCAGATTTTTCGAAGTTTAAGGTTATGCCCAACTGGGTACAAAGGTTGATAGTGTAGTCTCTTGCTTGGATTAGTTGATGCCTGGAAGTGGCGGTGAGGAGCCAATCATCCAGATATGGAAACACCCGGAATCCTAAACATCTCAGGTGAGCCATGACCACTGCCATACATTTGGTGAACACTCTGGGGGCTGTGGTGAGACCAAAGGGCAGGGCTCTGAATTGGTAATGACTGTCCCTCAGCCAGAAATGCAGGTGATCTCTGGATGATCTGGCCATTTTGATATGGTAGTAAGCATCCTTCAGATCTATAGAGCACATCCAATCGCCCGTTTCTAGGAACGGAAGTATCAATTGAAGCGTGACCATCTGGAACTTTTCCTTCTTGACGAAGGTGTTGAGTTTGCTGAGGTCTAATATGGGCCTCCAGTCCCCTTTTTTCTTTGGAAATAAAAAGAACCTTGAGTAAGTTCAGGATACTTTCTGGTCCGCCAGGACTGGCTGGATGACTCTTGTCTAGCAGGTTTTGAATTTCTATGGCTGTTAGCTTTCTCAGACTGGGTGGAACATCTGGAACACTTGTACACATGGGGGGGAGTTTTGTAAAGGGAATGCAGTAACCTCTGGCAATGATGCTTTTACCCAAGAATCCATTGTAATGTTTAGCCAGGCATTTGGGTATAAAGCCAAGCGACCCCCCACCACCTCTAGAGAAGGACAGCTGGGCCTCCTTTCAGGAACGCTGATAGGGCTTACCAGAGAACTGCTCCCTGTCACCCTGGTTTTGTGGACCCCCTCTGCCATTTGGACGGCGTCTCCATTTTACCCCCTCCTCTGTCCCTAGAGGGGGTATCCATAGGTGTGTTTTGGAAAGCTCCTTGGGGTTTTCAGAATCACATTTTCCCACTTCGTTGCCCTTTGGGGTACGGTCTAGTTGGAGTGGAAAAACGGACTCCTACAGCAGACAGAGTCTTTCCTTCTTGTTCACACCTAGTAAGCATCTCCTTAACTTTAGGCCCGAACAAGGCGGAACCATAGAATGGGGTACTGACAAAGGAAGATTTGAAGGCTTCCACAAAGGAGCAAAGGCGCATCCAGGACTGTCTCTGAAGAGCTAT